>NW_027338104.1:0-250 GCF_000331145.2 Cicer arietinum | reverse complement strand
TTATTTCGGTTACTAGCCACATTACAAGAAAAACACATGACTTTAATTAAATCACCTTACTTGGAGTCAGGTAGAAAAAAAAATTCTTGTCTTGATAAAATTCTAAGTTTGGGGTTGCTCATGGAATAGCAACTTTCTAAGTTTGGGGTGGTGATTCTTAGAAAAAGAAAAAAATAAAAATAAAAATAAAAAAAATAAAAAATAAAAAGAAGAAAAATAAAATGAAAGAAGAAAGAAGAAAAACAAAAAC
>NW_027338103.1:0-1527 GCF_000331145.2 Cicer arietinum | reverse complement strand
AAACATAACACTTATAACACAATTACTACACATACCAAATGAACCAACAATTCACAATTGAACTGGGTGTAGTCTCTCACGGACAAACACATGTGCAGTCTCTCACGAAAAATATTAAGTAACCGAGACATTAAGAGGTTCCCCCTCCTTAACGTCCAGTTAACTTAAACGGTTTTCAAAACAAAATGTTAAGTAACCGAGACATTAAGAGATTCCCCCTCCTTAACGTCCAGTTAACTTAAACGGTTTTCAAAACAAAATGTTAAGTAACCGAGACATTAAGAGATTCCCCCTCCTTAACGTCCAGTTAACTTAAACGGTTTTCAAAACAAAATGTTAAGTAACCGAGACATTAAGAGATTCCCCATTCTCAACGCCCAGTTAACTTAAACAATTTTCCAAACAAAATAATAAGTAACCGAGACATTAAGAGATTCCCCATTCTTAACGCCCAATTAGCTTAAACGGTTTTCAAAACAAAATGTTAAGTAACCGAGACATTAAGAGATTCCCTCTCCTTAACGTCCAGTTAACTTAAACGGTTTTCAAAACAAAATGTTAAGTAACCGAGACATTAAGAGATTCCCTCTCCTTAACGTCCAGTTAACTTAAACGGTTTTCAAAACAAAATGTTAAGTAACCGAGACATTAAGAGATTCCCTCTCCTTAACGTCCAGTTAACTTAAACGGTTTTCAAAACAAAATGTTAAGTAACCGAGACATTAAGAGATTCCCTCTCCTTAACGTCCAGTTAACTTAAACGGTTTTCAAAACAAAATGTTAAGTAACCGAGACATTAAGAGATTCCCCCTCCTTAACGTCCAGTTAACTTAAACGGTTTTCAAAACAAAATGTTAAGTAACCGAGACATTAAGAGATTCCCCCTCCTTAACGTCCAGTTAACTTAAACGGTTTTCAAAACAAAATGTTAAGTAACCGAGACATTAAGAGATTCCCCCTCCTTAACGTCCAGTTAACTTAAACGGTTTTCAAAACAAAATGTTAAGTAACCGAGACATTAAGAGATTCCCCCTCCTTAACGTCCAGTTAACTTAAACGGTTTTCAAAACAAAATGTTAAGTAACCGAGACATTAAGAGATTCCCCCTCCTTAACGTCCAGTTAACTTAAACGGTTTTCAAAACAAAATGTTAAGTAACCGAGACATTAAGAGATTCCCCATTCTTAACGCCTAGTTAACTTAAACGATTTTCAAAAACAAATATTAAGTAACCGAGACATTAAGAGATTCCCCATTCTTAACGCCCAGTTAACTAAACGATTTTCAAAAAACAAACATTAAGTAACCGAGACATTAAGAGATTCCCCATTCTTAACGCCCAGTTAACTTAACAATTTTCAAAACAAATATTAAGTAACCAAGACATTAAGAGATTCCCCATTCTTAACGCCCAGTTAACTTAAACGATTTTTCAGAAACAAACACACATTAAGTAAACAAGAAATTAAGAGATTCCCCATTCTTAATCCTCGTTTAACTTAATGGTTTTCAAATTCCACACAAAAC
>NW_027338102.1:0-1242 GCF_000331145.2 Cicer arietinum | reverse complement strand
CTATAAAATAGTACAATCTCAATAAGCTTAATTTAAGTATAATTACTTAATTTAATTTTAAAATCTTACTAATACTTATAAGATTTTCATACAAAAGACATTTCAAATTAAATATGTAAAATACAAACCAGTCAAACACAAACAACGAAGGAGGTGAGTTTCGAAATCATGATGATAGTATAATACAAGTAAGAAGAACACACAAACAATCATAATAGAATTGTATCATTACACAAACATTCCTCTAGAAAATATCACATTAAAAAGTCAAAATCACTCAAGGAAAATCAATAAATTTTACTATAACATCAAATCGTATAAGAGAAATTATCACCACACACGATACATATTAACCACAACAAAACAATCAAAATAAAATGCAATGCTATGCATGAGCTTATACTCTACTTCACAATGTGATACCATTCTAAATCTGAAGTACTTGGTTAGGAGGCTTGATATTATGCCACCATCTCGGTGGACGGAAATTCAAATTGGCCCTGTCATCATAGGTCCCCTCAACTCAACCTGCGACACATATACGCGTCAGTCGAGGTAAACATGTGTTGTATGGTAGCTCTCGATATTTGGAGTGCGACCTCCAAGTCACCTAGGAATTCTCCACTCGAATACCTCCATGGTCTAACAATCTTGCCTTAAGGCTCAACAACATACCACCATGATCAGGATCATTCAGTTGTACTTCCCCAGAATCACTAGGCTTGTCAGGCCCTACCTATATGATGACAAAATAATCTCCACTTCACAAATTCTCAATATTTAATTTCTCCCCTCGTTAGCTTAGACTACTCCATTAAGAGCATCGTCTTTAGGAATCATCACTATCTCATCAAGTATAGGGTAATTCAATATTCTCATCGTTGGCCTATGATACTCCATTAAGAGCATCATCTTTAGCACAAGTTGGAATCATCACTATTTCATCAACTTTGAGGTTACTTTAAAATTCTCATCACAGATTTATAACATCATTATCATCATCATCACATAAACTTAAACAAAATTATAACTTCACTATCATCAATCATAAATGATCATCATCACATAAACTTATCACAAATTTATAAAATCACTATCATCAATCTTTTCTTATTTCAACGCTTTCACACACGAATACAAGTCTACAAGCAAAAAGCATTTGTTCTTTGACTCTTTGTCTTTCAATCGATCTAACTCGATAGTTTATGGGTAAACGTCAAAAATAATTTATAGTAACAAACA
>NW_027338101.1:0-1345 GCF_000331145.2 Cicer arietinum | reverse complement strand
AAAAAAGGGACCAAAATCTGTATTTTTGGACTAGACGATGGCTAGTGTTTGAAATCTGACGCAGAATCTGAAACACTGTTATATATTCAGGAGAAGAATGTTAAAAGGGTCTCTAGGTCCTCGATATCATTTGGACTTTTTTGGCGATTTTCGTACCACCCCACAAAAATTGGCCAAAATCCATTTTTTCGAACCAGACGATGGTCAGTTTTTTCAATCTGACGCGGAACCCGACATACTGTTATACATTTAGGAGGAGAATGCAATAAGGGTTTCCCAATCCTCGATTTCATTTAGACATTTCAGGCGATTTTTGTACAACCCGACTAAAATGGATCGAAAATCATATTTTCGAACAAGATGATGGCTAGTTTTTGAAATCTGAAGCGAAAACCGAAACACAGCTATAAATTTAGAAGAAGAATGTTATAACAGACCCTCGGTCCATGATTTCATCTGCACGTTTCGAGCGAGTTTCGTACCCCTCGACATAAATGGACCAAAATCTGTATTTTCAAACCAGACGATGGCTAGTGTTTGAAATCTGACGTGGAACCCAAACACTGTTATGTATTAAGGAGAAGAATGATATAAGGGTCGCTCGGTCCTCGATTTCATCTGGACTTTTCATGAGATTTTCGTTCCACACGACAAAAATTGACCGAAATCTGTATTTTCAAACAAGACAATGTCTAGTGTTTGAAATCTGACACATAACGCGAAACACTGTTATATATTTAGGAGAAGAATGTTGTGAGCGTCTCTCGGTCCTCGATTTCATTTGGATTTTTCAAGCGATTTTCGTACTACCCGACAAAAAAGGACCGAAATCTGTATTTTCGGACCAAACGAGGGCTAGTGTTCGAAATTTGACGCAAAACCCTTAACACAGTTATAAATTTTGGAGAAGAATGATATAAGGGTCTCCCGGTCCTCGATTTTATCTGAATTTTTCGGGCAATTTTCGTACCACCTGACTAAAATGGACCAAAATCCGTATTTTCGAACAAGACGATGGCTAGTGTTTGAAATCTCCCGCGAAACTCGGAACGCAATTGTAAATTTATGAGAAAAATGATATAAGAGTCTTCTGGTCCTCAATTTCATCTGGACATTTCAGGCAATTTTCGTGCCACCAGACTAACATGGACCGATATACGTATTTTCGAACAAGACGTTGTCTAATCTGGACTTTTTGAGCGAGTTTCGTACCCCTCGAAAAAAATTGACCAAAATATGTATTTTAGGACCAGCGAGGGCTAGTGTTAGAAATCTGACGCGAAACCCGAATAACTGTTATATATTTAGGAGAAGAATGCTATGAGGGTCTCTCGATCTCCGATTT
>NW_027338100.1:0-1048 GCF_000331145.2 Cicer arietinum | reverse complement strand
CAAAAAAAAAAAAAATGCATAAACAAATTTTCCTCAATTCCAAACCTAGAGACAAGCTCTGGTACCACATGATATGATCCTAATAGTCATAGTTCACTTTAAAGATCGTTCTAGGTCGGAAACTTACAAATTTGAGTGAAAATCGCGTTTGGCTGGAGAACGTGATAAACGGCGCTGCGAAACTCCGATTCGGCCGATTCCAAATCGAGGTGAAAGATGACGTTCTGAAACGCAAGTTAGGCTTTTGAATCACCGAAAAACAATATATAGAACTCGAGATATGAACGCTGGTTAAAATTTCAGTGAAAATCGCGTTTGGCTGGAGAACTTGATAAACGGCGCTGCGAAACTCCGATTCGCCGATTCCAAATCGAGGTGAAAGATGACGTTCTGAAACGCATGTTAGGCTTTTGAATCACCGAAAAACAATATATAGAACTCGAGATATGAACGCTGGTTACTGATTACGAAAATTGAAAGAATTGGAGTATTAGGATTTGATGTAAAGGAAACTCAATATTATTATTCAGCAACGAAACAAAGGAACAAAATGGCGCCACAATCTTGAGATTGATAAGCCAAAAAGAACGCCACAAGGATTAACAGCCTTGATAAGTTCAAGATGAATTCTTTCAAGAACTCTAGAGAGCAAAGCCTCACAAAAATAATAATCAAAATCTGCCCCTCCATGAGGTTACAAATGCTTATTTATACTAAGTCTATCTCTAAACCTAAATGGGTCATAAGTGACACCATTCTCTAGGCCCATATTAGTCTTACATCTTATTTTTTTTTCTAAAATAAACTTAATGTAAGTAAGTAAAGTATCTTAACTTACACATAAAAAAAACTAAATCAATAATAAAACCATTACAATTCCAAATCAAAGCAAACTAAGAATTAATACAAACCAAATTAAAATATATAAAGTTTATCCTAATTTATTAAAATATGAACCATCTTCATGCTCTTGAGATCCTTATCAGTTTGTGTCATTGGATGAACATTAAGGTCATTTTCGTCCTTCCTACACTTATTCTTGTCCAAC
>NW_027338099.1:20310-20692 GCF_000331145.2 Cicer arietinum | reverse complement strand
ACAATAGTAAAAAGATTCATAAAAAGTGATAAATACGTGTTTTGATGAGTTCTAATTTGCATCGCGCTCCTCAGGGCAGGTGTTGCGCTTCACCCGCAAATTGACAGATTCATCAGTGCGGAAATGCGCTCCAGGCGCAGCTGTTGCACTTTAGGTGCAAATTGACAGTTTCACCAATGCATAAATGCGCCCCAGGCTCAGTGTTGCACTTCAGACGCACAACTTCTTATGTTTGATGTTTTCTACATTTTTTCCTCTTTTGAGTCTGGATTTGTAACACCCCGTTTTTCAAAGCGAGGGTATATATTTTTTTTCAAAAGAATTTAAAATAAAGGAGAGAAATAAATAAAGAAATGCCTTTGGATAAATAATTGAGTCATTA
>NW_027338099.1:0-1478 GCF_000331145.2 Cicer arietinum | reverse complement strand
CCTGGATTAATCTAACTTCACATTTTTGCTTTTACATATATATCTGAGAGAGCTCATGAGAAGAAAATGTGAAAATTGCAAAGAAAGAGAAAAAGTTTTTACTACCTGGCTTTGATGGTCCAAGGGAAGATTTTATTAATAGCGCTACCGGCTAACATGGCTGTGAAAATGATTTATTTATGCCTTTTCTTGCATTGTTATCAGAGGCCAAAAAACATCTATCAATTTCAACACTGAGTTTAATAGACTTCTTTTAACTTAACAATTGTTTTTTACTATTATTGGACCAAAGAAAAGTTGTTGGCACTGTCTAAACTTCTAATTTTAAGAATTTTTTTCGTTTAGGTTTCTCTATTAAGGTAGTTATATATGAAGTGTCTTATATACTAAATAAGAATATTTTTTTTATAGATATTTAAACTCAAATTTAATATAATTACTTATTATTTTTAAATATTCAATACGTGTTTGTCTTCCTAGAGAGTTTTCTCTACTAAGTTTCTAAATAGTTTTTCCACAAATTCTATACATCATCCAATATCTTATACTATATCTCTTATTTATATATTATTTCGTAACATCTATTCAAAATTTTATAAATTAATTTCACATTATGATTTCATAACGTCACATTATTATTTCATAATGTTTGCCCAATATTTTTCACATTACCACATTATTATGGATTGAGGGTACATATAAAATTTCATCAACTTCTTCTGAATTGAGAGTACGTATGTCTCTCTTGCTTATCCTAAAATATATTTTGACTAATTATACGCGCCTCTTATTGTTGGGTACTTCTTGTGACACCCTAAACCTCAAAATAATATATATAGTAATTTATATTATTTTACTATAAAGTTTGTAGGGGACAAATAAAAATTTGTTTTTAAGAAAATAAAAACTTTTATTTTTAATTTAAGATATCACATTTCTCAAAAATAAAAACTTACTAGTACTTATAAGTTTTTCATACAAAAGCAGTTTCAAATTAAATAAGTAAAATACAAATTACAACTCTTATTCCCAGTATCACCTATCAGAGCTAGGTTTCCCGATATCACCTATCAGAGCCAGGTTCCTTCCAAACTTGAACTTCAAAACTCATTAACCTGTAACAACTGCGATTTTGCAAACGCATGGCCAAACCAGTCAAACACAAACAACGAAGGAGGTGAGTTTTGAAATCATGTTAATAGTATAATATAAGTAAGAAGAACATGCAAACAATCATAATAGACCGTATCATAATCACTTTACGATATATCAAAATATTTAAGTACATTGTATCATATTATAACATCAAAGTCACTCAAGTAAAATAATTATCTCATTATAATATGCATCAAATCATCTAAGAGTAATTATTATTACTTGTGAAACGCATCAATCACAACAAAACAATCACAAGAAAATGCAATGTTATGCATGAGCTTAGACTTTACTTCACAATGTGGTACAATTCAAACTCTGAA
>NW_027338098.1:0-1068 GCF_000331145.2 Cicer arietinum | reverse complement strand
GACGGCAGTTCTGATGCGGATGCAACTGACGAAGCATGGGAAGCATCGCTAGACAGGCACACGACAGTGAAAGATATCATGGTCGATGGTTTTGTTGAAACCATCTCATTGCCAATTGGTCAGATGAAAGTACAACAACAAATGCTTATGTATACAATAACAAGGATACTTGTACCTCGATCAGGAAATCATGCGGTTGTTCAGAAGCTTGATATTCTATTGTTATGGGGATTATCCAAAGAACTAAAGATGAGTTGGACGTGGATTGTGCTAAGGCACATGCTAGAAGCTTCGCAAAGTAAAATCATGTTGCCGTATCCACAGCTGATCACAAAGATACTTAAGCACTTCAAGGTGTCATTTGTGAATGAAGAATCTGCAAAGACAACCCTCATCTTCGGCGAAGCAATTGTGAATCAGATGAAATTGAAGAAAGTAAATGGCATTTGGATTAGGCCAATGCCAAATGTTGAGCCAACTCCTCCACAAGCCTCTGAATCTGCAGCTGAGCCTCCTGCATATGTTGCAAAATTGATGGAATTTATGGCAGCTCAGATGGCACACAATGCCAAACTGCTAGAGTCCAATGCAAGGATGGAAGCTACTTTAACATCTATTCAAACATCCCTGAAGTCAGTTGTTCAGGATGTTGCTGCAATTCAAGCGCACCTAGGCCTCAAGCTATCATTCGAAGACATAGCAGATATTGGTCGACAAGCAACTGAAGAACCACAACCAGATCCCCTAGATCGGTCTGCGACTCACGGTGAGGAGACACCAGCTGAGGGTAATACAGCGGTCTCTACCTCTCCCCTAGATGATAGTGTGGACCAGCCCACTTTAGGAGATTAGGTGTTTAAGTTCTTTATTTGTGATGTCTTGGTGTTTTGTTGTTTTACTGTTTTTGCTGTTTTATGTTTTCATAATGATATATATATATATATATATATAAGCCAGTTTATTCATTGTTATCAAATTAATATTGTCATACTGCTCTGTTGCATATCATGTTGTTTGATCTGATACACTGCACATATTGTTTAATTTGAATTCAGTTATCTTAATCAA
>NW_027338097.1:0-889 GCF_000331145.2 Cicer arietinum | reverse complement strand
AAATTTAGGTCATTTTCGTCCTCCCTTGGCTTGTTCTTGTCCAATTAGGGTTTTTAACCAATCTTGTGCATCCAATAAGTGGATTTGTGTCATTGGATGAACATTTAGGTCATTTTCATCCTCCCTAGGCTTATTCTTGTCCAATTAGGGTTTTCACAAATCTTCTGCATCCAATAGGTGTGTTTGTGTCCTTCGATGAACATTTAGTTAATTTTCATCCTTCCTTGGCTTATTCTTGTCCGATTAGGGTTTTTAACCAATCTTGTGCGTCCAATAGGTGTGTTTGTGTCATTGCATGTACATCTACGTCATTTTCATCCTCCCTAGACTTAATCTAGTCCAACTATGGTTTTAAACCAATCTTGTGCATCCAATAGGTGTGTTTGTGTCATTGGATGAACATTTAGGTCATTTTCGTCCTCCCTAATTTTATTCTAGTCCAATTAGGGTTTTTAACCAATCTTGTGCATTCAATAAGTTCATTTGTGTCATTGGATGAACATTTAGGTCATTTTCGTCCTCCCTAATTTTATTCTAGTCCAATTAGGGTTTTTAACCAATCTTGTGCATTCAATAAGTTCATTTGTGTCATTGGATGAACATTTAGGTCATTTTCGTCCTCCCTAATTTTATTCTAGTCCAATTAGGGTTTTTAACCAATCTTGTGCATTCAATAAGTTCATTTGTGTCATTGGATGAACATTTAGGTCATTTTCGTCCTCCCTAATTTTATTCTAGTCCAATTAGGGTTTTTAACCAATCTTGTGCATCCAATAGGAGTGGTTGTGTCATTGGATAAACATTTAGGGAATTTTCGTCTTCCCTTGGCTTAATCTTGTCCAATTTGGGTTTTTAACCAATCTTGTGCATCCAATAGGTGTGTTTGTGT
>NW_027338096.1:2445-2740 GCF_000331145.2 Cicer arietinum | reverse complement strand
TCCCAGCAGGTCGCTGATGTTCCACCTTCGCTTTCTGACAAGTTAGACAAGTGGATACATACTTCGCTACATGTTTTTTCATTCCTGGCCACCAATAATGCTGTCTCAAATCCTGATACATCTTTGTTGCTCCAGGATGAATACTCAACTTGCTCTTATGAGCCTCTTCTAAGATTGTTTTCCTCATATCTGTAATTCCTGGTACACAAATCCTACCATTACATCGCAAAATATTATCTGATCCAACCTTGAACTCAGTCGTCTTCCCTTGCACTATTAGGTTCCTCTTCTCTTG
>NW_027338096.1:382-1844 GCF_000331145.2 Cicer arietinum | reverse complement strand
TCACACTTCTCCGTCCATGCGAACAGTTGATCTTTTCTGGTAAGTTGTGTCAATGGAGTCACAATCTTAGCAAAACCTTCAATAAACCTCCTGTAGTACCCTGCCAGTCCTACAAAGCTTCGTATGTCAGTGACAGTCTGAGGCTGTTTCCAAGCAAGAACCGCCTCAATCTTAGCCGGATCTACAGCGATTCCTTCCTGGGTTATCACATGTCCTAAGAAGTTCACTTTTTCTAGCCAAAACTCACACTTCGACAAATTGGCATATAACTGCTTCTCGCGTAAAATCTCAAGAACTTGACGTAAGTGTTCTCCATGCTCTTCTTCAGTTCTCGAGTAAATTAATATATCATCAATGAACACCACAACAAATTTATCAAGGAATGGACTAAAGATTCTGTTCATGTAGTCCATGAAAATTGTTGGTGCATTGGTAACTCCAAACGGCATAACTAGATATTCATAATGTCCATAACGGGTTCTGAAAGCAGTTTTCTGAATATCTCCTTCCCTTACTCGAATCTGATGGTAACCCGACTTCAAGTCAATCTTCGAAAATATCGCGGCCCCTCTCAATTGATCCATTAAATCATCGATGCGTGGCAAAGGATAACGATTCTTAATAGTTGCCTTATTAAGTTGTCTATTATCCACACATAAGCGCGAGCTTCCGTCCTTCTTCTTAACTAGCAAAACTGGAGCTGCCCACGGTGATACACTTGGTCTTATAAATTTCCTCTCCAACAAGTCTTCAATTTGGCTTTTGAGCTCATTTAATTCCAATGGCGACATCCGATACGGTGCCATTGAAATTGGTCCCGTTCCTGGGTGCAAATCAATGGAAAATTCCACTTCTCTCACCAGTGGCAATCCTGGAACTTCCGTTGGAAATACGTCCCGGTACTCATTGACAAGCATCACATCTTCTATGTTCACATTTATCTTTGCCTCCACATTAGCCAGGGACAAAAACTCATGAGTCCCTTCTCTTAGCGACACTCGAAGTTTGTTAGCGGCTAGATATTTAACAACTCCTGGTTCGGGGAAAAGAACCAATTTACGAGCACAATCCAAGATCACGTAATGATACGACATCCAATCCATACCGAGAATGACCTCGAGTGATTGTAGGGGTAAACAAATCAAATTAATCAAGAAGTCTCTATTTTGTATAGTTACTTGACAATGTAAACATGCGGAATTTACTGTCAAAGTCTTAGCAGGTGTAGAAACAATCAAATCAAAAGGTAGAGGCGACACAGATAACTTCAAACGATTCACACAATCCATAGCAATGAAGGAATGGGTTGCCCCCGAATCAAAAAGTGCAGTTAGGGTGTTACCTGCAATCTCAAAGTCACGTTGAATCAGATTGCCAGATGGGTTTCCAGCTTCAGCACTAACGCAATAAACGCGTCCTCTAGCGATAGGACGAGTAGCCCTAGCTACATTCGCAACTGGTC
>NW_027338096.1:0-228 GCF_000331145.2 Cicer arietinum | reverse complement strand
TCTGCCCACCGTTGTTATTCCGTGGTCGATTATAAGGTTTAGCAACTTGCTTTCCCTTGTTCTGATAATTCACCCGACTAGGGCCTCCTGAATTAAAATTCCCTCCTCGACTAGCCCTCTTACTTTTCATATCCTCTACTTCTCTACATTTCTCTACAAGCGCTCGGAAACGTTGAATTCCCAAGGGTAAGACGGAGTCTTGAATCTCATACTTCAGTCCGTCTTGGA
>NW_027338095.1:19474-19841 GCF_000331145.2 Cicer arietinum | reverse complement strand
TCACCCAAGAAAGTAGCCACCAGTTTCTAGCTGGCTTTTCTCACTTTCGTTTTTGTTTCAAAGTATTATTACAAACAGAATAAGGAAGAACAAAAAGTAGTCTTCAATCTTTGTCAATGTGGCTTCTCACAATTCTGGATATTCAAAGATTGTTCATGAGAACCCTTGTCTTTCAAGATCACTTTTCCAGCTCTCTTATTGATTGTTGATAATCTCTTTGGCTATGATCTGAAAAAGCAATCTCAATGTATTAACCAAGTGTTATTGAGAGTTCTTTTGTATATCAAGAATATTCAAAGTGTTTATCAGATTGTTATTGAAAGAATGATTGAAGACAGTTTATATAGTTTCTGAAAAACATCTTAAT
>NW_027338095.1:0-5519 GCF_000331145.2 Cicer arietinum | reverse complement strand
TTGGTTAGTGTTTGAGGTGGTGAGGGAGTTTCACTAGTGGAGGATGAAGATGGTGAGGGAGTGTGTGCCTGAGTTTGCTTTACACGAGCCATAATCACAAAATAATTGATTGAATGTAGGTAGATAGAATGAATAACCTGAAGAATATGCAGAGCAATAACGCAGATCGAGTGAAAAACTGAAGCTTTCTGGAAAACTGGGATGAAGAAATCGATTTTGTCCTTTCCTTTTTATACTTTAACCCTTGTCAATCGATTGCCAAATCGATTGGGTTACCGTTACACCGAATCCTTAATCGATTTCGTAATTATGAAGTCCAACGGCTAGTTAAAAATTCGCAACGGTCATATTCCTAATCGATTCCCAAATCGATTTTCCGTTTTACTAAATCGATGTCCAAATCGATTGTCCCACATGTTAAAAACTGAACACTGAATCAATCGATTTCCAAATCGATGCTCGGGATTTTTACACAATATTTTCCAAAAATCTGAACTCTGGGCTAACCAAATCGATTTCCAAATCGATTTTATAAACATTTTTCATCAAGTAATCGATTTCCAACTCGATTAATCTGGAAACCTTCACTGATAAATACCAAAATCACAAAAAAACTTATATCTCACTAGGATCAATGATCCCTAGTTTCATCCTTATGTTCAAAAAGCTTTCTTTTGGTAATGCTTTCGTGAAGATATCTGCTAGCTGTTCTGTAGTATTCACATATTCGAGTTTGATGACTCCATTCTGAAAATGATCTCTTATGAAGTGATGCCTTACCTCAATATGTTTTGTCCTTGAATGCATTACTGGGTTCTTTGTTATGCTGATAGCACTGGTGTTGTCACACATGATCGGCACTGTTCCCAAATCAACACCAAAGTCCATTAGGTGCTGTTTCATCCACAAGATTTGAGCACAACAGCTCCCAGCTGCTATGTATTCGGCTTCTGCAGTAGACAAAGCAATACTTGTTTGCTTCTTACTAAACCAGGACACTAGAGAATTACCAAGTAGATGACATGTACCTGAAGTGCTTTTTCTGTCAAGTTTACAACCAGCAAAATCTGAGTCTGAATACCCAACCAAAGTACATGTTGAACCTTTTGGATACCACAAACCAAGATTCTTAGTACCTACTAAGTATCTGAAAATTCTCTTTACTGCAGTGAGGTGAGATTCCTTCGGATTCGATTGATACCTTGCACACATACAAACGCTGAACATAATATCTGGTCGGCTTGCTGTAAGGTAGAGCAGAGATCCAATCATACCACGAAATCTAGTGACATCTACAGGCTTACCCTTCTCATCTCGGTCTAAGAAATTTCCTTGACTCATGGGTGTATCAATGGACTTAAGTTTATCAAAGTTAAATTTCTTTATCAAATCAGAACAATATTTGGATTGACTAATGAAAATGCCTTGCTTGGTTTGGTTAATTTGAAATCCCAAGAAATATGATAGTTCACCCATCATTGACATTTCAAATTTACCTTTCATCAAGTTTTCAAATTCTTTGCAAAGCTTGTCATTTGTTGATCCAAATATAATGTCATCAACATAAATTTGGACCAGCAAGATGTCATTTTCAATAGTTTTTGTAAAGAGTGTCTTATCAACATTTCCTCTAGAAAAATTTTGTTGAATGAGGAAAGTGCTGAGTTTCTCATACCAAGCTCTTGGAGCTTGTTTCAACCCATAGAGGGCCTTTGAGAGTTTATACACATGGTTAGGAAAATCTGGATTTTCAAAACCTGGTGTTTGGCTCACAAAAACTTCCTCTTGTAGGTCTCCATTAAGAAATGCACTCTTCACATCCATTTGATATAGATTGAAGTCCATGATACATGCATAGGCCAACAAAATCCTTATTGCTTCTAGTCTAGCTACAGGGGCATAGGTCTCATCAAAGTCTATTCCCTCCTCTTGACTATAACCCTTTGCAACTAATCTGGCTTTATTCCTAGTTATCACACCATTCTCATCTAACTTATTTCTGAACACCCACCTAGTTCCTATAACATGCTTACCCTCTGGCCTAGGTACCAAGTTCCACACCTTGTTTCTCTCAAACTGGTTTAACTCCTCTTGCATAGCAAGTATCCACTCACTATCTAAAAGGGCTTCCTTAATGTTCTTAGGTTCAAT
Source organism: Cicer arietinum (assembly GCF_000331145.2). Lineage (NCBI taxonomy): Eukaryota > Viridiplantae > Streptophyta > Magnoliopsida > Fabales > Fabaceae > Cicer > Cicer arietinum. Next base: position 3,368 of record NW_027338095.1, on the reverse strand, counting down.
CTGAGACACAAAGGCTGTGAGGTTGCAGAACTCTCTAAGGTTTCCTCTAGTTGACACACCTCTAGAGATGTCACCTATGATGTTGTCTAAGGGGTGGTTTCTATTGAATCTCCATTCCTTAGGTAACTCACTGGTTTCTATAGGTTCTATAGGGTCTGCACTAGTTGGAGGATCAGCTATAGGTTGTTCTAGGGGTTCAGATTCTACAACATCATCCAAAATATCATTAACCTTAGAAGGAGTTTTGTTCAAGTTTTCTGTAAAAGATTCATCAAACTTTACATGAACTGACTCTTCTATGGTTTTTGTTCTTTTGTTGTAGATTCTATAGGCCTTACTAGTTTGGGAATATCCTAAAAAGATACCTTCATCTGCCTTAGGGTCAAACTTTCCTAGGTGTTCTTTGCCATTGTTCAAAACAAAGCACTTACAACCAAAGATTCTAAAGTAGGACAGGTTTGGTTTTCTACCCTTGTAAAGCTCATAGGGTGTTTTCCTAAGCAGGGGCCTAATGAGAACTCTATTCACAACATGGGTGGCTGTACTAATTGCATCTGCCCAAAAGTACTTAGGTAGGTTGGAGTCCTTAAGCATGGTCCTAGCTAACTCTTCTAGGGATCTATTTTTCCTCTCCACTACCCCATTCTGCTGTGGTGTCCTAGGGGCTGAATAGATGTGGTTGATTCCATTTGATTCACAATAATTTTGAAAAAGATCATTTTGGAATTCACCTCCATGATCACTTTTTATTGAAACAATTTTCAAATCATTCTCATTTTGTACTAAAGCAGCAAACTTTTTGAAAACAGAGAATGTATCACTTTTATGAGCTAAAAAGTAAGTCCATGTGAATCTAGAATAATCATCAACCAGCACATATCCATACAGGTTTCCACCTAAACTCTTAACTTGGGCAGGTCCAAAAAGGTCCATGTGAACTAGTTGTAAAACTCTATTTGTTCTAACCAAGTCTATAGAGGGAAATGGAGTCTTAACCAGTTTACTTTTCTCACATGCATCACACAGTCTATCTTTAGAGAACTTCCTATTTGGTAGACCTAAGACTAACTGTTTGCTGACAAGTTTATTCAAATGATTTATGTGTATATGAGCAATTCTTTTATGCCAAAGCCATGTTTCATCTGAGTTGGATAACAAGCAGCATATTGCACTTGGTACAGAATTGAAATCCAACATGTAAATGTTGTTGATTCTGTCCCCAATTAGCTTTATGTGTTTGTCATCTTTATGCTCAATAATGCAAGATTGTGATGAAAAACTTACTTGAAAACCTTTGTCACATAGCTGGCTTATACTCAGTAAGTTGTGCTTTAATCCTTCAACATATAGCACATTTTTGATTACTGCAGTTGATTCATCGCCTACATCACCAATTCCAATGATTTTTCCTCTGTTGTTATCACCATATTTGACAAAGCCTCCTTCCTTTAATGTCAAGTTCAGGAATTTGGATTTGTCACCAGTCATGTGCTTTGAGCATCCGCTATCTAGATACCATGAGTGTTTCGTGGATGTCAAGCACACCTGCAATACAAAATCAGAATTTTGTTTTAGGTCCCCAATTTAAATTGGGTCCTGGTTGGTTAGTGTCAAACACAGATTTCTTTTCTATCCAAACTAGCTTCCATCCTTGATTGGCTAATTTTTTAAATTTGCAATTAGACACAAAATGTCCCTTTCTGCAACAGAAATGACATTTGCCATCAAAGGATGAATGTTTATTTGGTTTAGTAAAGATGTCATACATACTCTTAGCAATAGCAGATTTTTGACCATGTTTGACATTTCTGGTTTGCATATAACCAATACCAGATCTGTTTTTATTTTTTCTTTTGACATGCATATTTGGTGTATATCCTAAACCAGATTTTTCATGAACATGTCTTTGATTGCTAAGTATGACATTTAGCTTATCTTTACTATTTGCAAAATTTAATAAATCAGATTTTAATGATGCAACAGTATTTTCAAGTTCAATGCACTTTGCAGATTTTTCCTGTGAATCCTTTTTCAGTTGTTCACATAAATTTTCAATTTCTTTATGTTCAACATTCATTTGTTCAAGCATTTTCTTTGTGCTTAACAACTGTTTTATGGAATTCACATAATCATCATGCAGTTCATTGAAAGCTTCTTGTAGCTCATCATATGTTGGATTAGATTGTGAACTAACCTCATTTTCTGATTCTGAATCTGTATCTGCCATGAGACACAAGTTGACTTCTTCTTCATCAGAAGATGCAGAGGATTCATCGTTATCATTCCATGCAATATAAGCTTTTCTGGTTTTGGTGACTGGTTCCTTGCCTTTTGATTTTGTAGCTCTATTCTTGTTTTGCAATTTGTAGCATTCTGACTTTATGTGACCAGTTTTACCACATTCATAGCATGTAATGGTCTTGTTGTCAGTAGTCTTGGAGCTAGATGGTTTTCTGAATTTGTTGTCTTTCTTCTTCAGAAACTTCTTGAATTTCTTGACAAGCAACCCGATTTCCGGCTCTTCAGATTCACTACTGGATTGATCTGAGCAGCTATCTGATTCAGTTTTCGATTGCTGGGCTTGAACCTTCAGGGATAGTCCTTTCTTTTTGCGGCTTTCCATTTCTGATTCGTCCAGTCGATGTAATTCCATTTCATGTTCCCTTAGTTTTCCAAACAAAGTTGCAGTCGTCATCTTTGCTAGATCTTTAGATTCTGCTATGGCTGTTATTTTTGGCTGCCACTCTCTGGTTAGACACCTCATAATTTTTCCAATCTGCTGTTCGTTGTCCACTTGCTTTCCCAATGCGTGAAGATTATTCACAATGTGTGTGAATCTGGTTTGCAGATCGCTGATGGATTCGTCCTTTTTCATGCTGAATAATTCATATTCGTGCATAAGTGTGTTTACGCGAGCTCTCTTCACATATGTGGTTCCTTCATGTGTTTCTTGAAGAATGTCCCACATTTCTTTTGCTGACTTGCAGTTTGATACTCTAAAGAATTCTTCTGCACAAAGAGCAGATGTTATAATGTTCTTAGCCTTAGCATTATAACCTACCTTCTTTTTGTCGTCGTCTGACCAGTCGGCTCTAGGCTTGAGAATCATTGAATCATTTGTTCGTTTATTCTTGTCCAACTTGGGTTTTTAACCAATCTTGTGCATACAATAGGTGTGTTTGTGTCATTGGATGAACATTTAGGTCATTTTCATCCTCCCTTGGCTTATTCTTGTCCAATTAGGGTTTTTAACCAATCTTGTGCATACAATAGGTGTGTTTGTGTCATTGGATGAACATTTAGGTCATTTTCATCCTCCCTTGGCTTATTCTTGTCCAATTAGGGTTTTTAACCAATCTTGTGCATCC
>NW_027338094.1:4298-4660 GCF_000331145.2 Cicer arietinum | reverse complement strand
TCCACCTTATTCTACCATTTTTTTTCTTCACCTTTTCATTATGGGGATTCTCAGACATTGACAGAAGAACCAAGAAGATGTATTTTTTTTTACCAAAGTACACAGATTGAAATTTTTTTTTTTTTCTTTTTTCTTTCATTTTATTTTTATTTTTCTTCTTTTTATTTCTTTTTGTGAGAATCACCACCCCAAACTTAAAAAGTTGCTATCCCATGAGCAACCCCAAACTTAGAATTTTATCAAGACAAGAATTTTTTTCTACCTAACTCCAAGGAAGGTGATTTAATTAAAGTCAGGTGTTTTGCTTGTAATGTGGCTAGTAACCGAAATAAAAGGGCAAGGCTCAAAGGGGCTAGCAAAGG
>NW_027338094.1:1901-3977 GCF_000331145.2 Cicer arietinum | reverse complement strand
GACAAAACACAAAACATGAATAGAAGAAAGTCACATTACACTGACATTAAACAAAGGAAACGAGAAAACAGAAAGACACATGACAAACAACAGAAAGAAAGAAAAAGGAAGAAAACTTCTCTAGGTGTAAACTCAGAAGCGTAGTTTAAGGATTCTCGTTTAGATCGTCTGTTCCTGTTCCGCTATGATCGCCAGTATACTGGTGAGGTGCGAAAAGGTCAGCATAAAACATGCCTCCTGGTGTCTGTTGAGAAGAAGCGAAGGCTCGATATAGATTGGTCATCCCCAGTTCTATTCTAGCTTGTCCCTCTTGCTGATCAATCATCAATCGTTCCATCATAGTTTCCAGTCTGCCACATCTTTCCTCGGTGGATGGTTGTGATGGATGTGTAGGGTGGTGATGTGGTTCAGTATTTTCTTCTGCTGGTGGGGCACCAAGGTCCTCTCCCGGAATTGTGGAGTATTTTTCTATCCACCTCGCAGTGATTGGTGTAGCAGGTTTCACCATTTCTTCACCCTGTTTAGGTAACACTCTCACCTGTTCACATAGTTTGCTTATCAGAGAAGCATGATAGAAGTAGCCTGTCGGAGGGTCAAGAGTTGTTGTCCCCCACAGATCATCAGCCAGTACTGCACCCACGTTGATTCTCTCGCCTTTCATGATGGCAGTGAGTAGGTATGCTCTGTGAAGTGTTATATCGGACACATTGGAACATGGGAGTAGCGTGTGAAGGACAAAGGTGCTCCAGGCTTTGGCAATTGGGTTGAGATCCACTGAGCGCAGTTTTGTAAAAGTGGTTGTGTCATTTTAACAAACAGTTGGAGTGCAGTCATGTTTGTGGGACTTAAAGTGTAAAAGTGGTTGTGTCATTTTAACAAACAGTTGGAGTGCAGTCATGTTTGTGGGACTTAAAGTGTAAAAGTGGTTGTGTCATTTTAACAAACAGTTGGAGTGCAGTCATGTTTGTGGGACTTAAAGTGTAAAAGTGGTTGTGTCATTTTAACAAACAGTTGGAGTGCAGTCATGTTTGTGGGACTTAAAGTGTAAAAGTGGTTGTGTCATTTTAACAAACAGTTGGAGTGCAGTCATGTTTGTGGGACTTAAAGTGTAAAAGTGGTTGTGTCATTTTAACAAACAGTTGGAGTGCAGTCATGTTTGTGGGACTTAAAGTGTAAAAGTGGTTGTGTCATTTTAACAAACAGTTGGAGTGCAGTCATGTTTGTGGGACTTAAAGTGTAAAAGTGGTTGTGTCATTTTAACAAACAGTTGGAGTGCAGTCATGTTTGTGGGACTTAAAGTGTAAAAGTGGTTGTGTCATTTTAACAAACAGTTGGAGTGCAGTCATGTTTGTGGGACTTAAAGTGTAAAAGTGGTTGTGTCATTTTAACAAACAGTTGGAGTGCAGTCATGTTTGTGGGACTTAAAGTGTAAAAGTGTGGGTGTCATTTGAACAAACAGTTGGAGTGCAGTCATGTTTGTGGGACTTAAGGTGCAAAAGTGGTTGTGTTATTTTAACAAACAGTTGGAGTGCAGCCATGTTTGTGGGACTTAAAGTGTAAAAATGGTTGTGTCATTTTAACAAACAGTTGGAGTGCAGTCATGTTTGTGGGACTTAAAGTGTAAAAATGGTTGTGTCATTTTAACAAACAGTTGGAGTGCACTGAGAAAACACATGAACATTTCACATATATGCAACATAATCACCCATTCAATCTCAAAAAAATGAACATGCATGTATGAATACTTCCTAGTGCTAGCATCAATTCGAATGCAAACCCCACATGCATCAATGAACAAGCAATAATTGATATTAGGAATTGGGGAAAACTTACTTGAGGAAGAAAGAATGTTGGATAAGGGAGGAGACTTACTTGAGATGATGATGGAGGGCTTGGCGAATGAAAAAGTGGACACTGACCTTTGTTGATGATGGAGGAGGGTTTGGAGAGTGATAATGAAGAAGAGGAGTGTTGAATGGCTGTTTTGAAAGACTTATAGCCGTGCAAAGCGCTTGGGCGCGCTTGGGAGCGCTTGGGCGCGTGTGGGCAGTGGCAAATCTGAGGAAATGCGCTTGG
>NW_027338094.1:1331-1789 GCF_000331145.2 Cicer arietinum | reverse complement strand
TGCGCTTGGGCGCGCTTGGGCGCATGTTGACAGTGGCAAATTCCTGAAAAATGCGCTTGGCTTGCGCTTGGACGCGCTTGGGCGCATGTTGACAGTGGCAAATTCCTGAAAAATGCGCTTGGACGCGCTTGGGCGCATGTTGACAGTGCCAAATTCCTGAAAAATGCGCTTGGATGCGCTTGGGCGCGCTGGGGCGCGCTGGGACCACTTGGAGCCGTTCGATCGCTTCTTAACGCATCCTTTTTTGATTACTTGCTCATACCAAACATCCAAACTAAGAGAGCTAGTACTTAGAGACTAAAATTGAAACTAAATGGAATAAAATAAATATGAAACGCAATAAATAAATACGGTGCAAAGGATATAAAATTGGGTTGCCTCCCAATAAGCGCTTGTTTAGTGTCCTTAGCTTGACAAGTCATTCTTCAAAAGGCAACCAGATGGATTGACTCCATCGA
>NW_027338094.1:0-763 GCF_000331145.2 Cicer arietinum | reverse complement strand
ATGGGGTTGCCACTCTATGACGCACATTATACTTTTTTAGGAGGTATTCCATATTCCGGTTTAGAAAATGGGTGCCTTCGTCACTAATCAAGGCTCGAGGCACGCCGAAGCGAGCGAATATGTTCTTCTTGAGAAAGGTGATAACCTGTTTCGAATCATTTGTTGGAGTAGCTATTGCTTCAACCCATTTTGAGACATAATCCACCGCCACCAAAATATAAACTTTGTTATATGACGATGGGAATGGGCCCATGAAATCAATACCCCACACATCGAACACTTCTACTTCTAATAGAGGATTTTGCGGCATTTCATCCTGCTTTGAGATGTTACCATTGCGCTGGCATCGATCACATTTCTTAACATAGTTGAATGTATCTTTGAATAAAGAAGGCCAGAACAACCCCGATTGTAGAACTCTTGCTGCAGTTCGGTCACCACTGAAATGACCCCCATACTTGGAGTCATGGCAGTGCCACATTACCTTTTCTTGTTCCTCCTCGGGCACACATCTTCGCAAGAGCCCATCCACTCCTCTTTTGTACAGAAAGGGTTCATCCCATACATAGAATTTGGCATCGTGGATAAACTTCTTCCGTTGTTGGTAAGTGAACTCAGATGGGATTGTACCCCCCACCTTGAAATTAGCAAAGTCGGCAAACCAAGGTACCATGGTAATGGCAAAGATGTGCTCATCGGAAAATTGATCTCGAATCGGTCTAGTGTCCTCATTCTCCACAACCTTCTCCAATCGAGATAGGTG
>NW_027338093.1:0-1532 GCF_000331145.2 Cicer arietinum | reverse complement strand
GACCTAAATGTTAATCCAATGACACAAATGAACTTATTTGATGCACAAGATTGGTTAAAAATCTTAATTGGAAAAAATAACCCTAGGGAGTACAAAAAGGACCTAAATGTTAATCCAATGACACAAACACACCTAATGGATACACAAGATTGGTTAAAAACCCTAATTAGAAAAGAATACGGTTAGGGAGGATGAAAATGACCTAAATGTTAATCCAATGACCCAAATGAAGTTATAGGATGCACAAGATTGGTTAAAAGCCCTAATTAATCAAGAATAAGCCTATGGAGGATGAAAATAACCTAAATGTTAATCTAATGACACAAATGATCTTATTGGATAGACAAGATTGGTTAAAAACACTAATTGGACTAGAATAAGCCTAGGGAGGACGAATATGACCTAAATGTTAATCCAATGACACAAATGAACTTATTGGATGCAAAAGATTGGTTAACAACCATAATTGGACAAGAATAAGCCTAGTGAGCACGAAAATGACCTAAATGTTCATCCAATGACACAAATGAACTTATTGGATGCACAAGATTGGTTAAAAACCCTAAGCCTAGGGAGGACGAAAATGACCTAAATGTTAATCCAAGGACACAAATAAACTTATTGGATGCACAAGATTGGTTAAAAACCCTAATTGGACAAAAAGCCCACAGAGCAAGAAAATGACTTAAATATTAATCCAATGACACAAATGAACTTATTAGATGCACAAGATTTGTTAAAATTCTTAATTTGACAAGAATAACCCTAGGGATTACGAAAAGGACCTAAATGTTAATCCAATGACACAAATGAACTTATTGGATGCACAAGATTTGTTGAAAAACCTAATTTGACAAGAATAAGCCTAGGAAGGCAAAAATGACCTAAATGTTAATCCTATGACCCAAATGAACTTATTGGATGAACAAGATTGGTTAAAAGCCCTAATTGGACAAGAATAAGCCTATGGAGGATGAAAATGACCTAAATGTTAATCCAATGACACAAATGAAGTGATTGGATGCAAAATATTTTTTAAACACCCTAAGTGTACTAGAATAAGCCTAGGGAGGACGAAAATGACCTAAATGTTAATCCAATGACACAAACACACCTATTGGATGCAAAAGATTGGTTAAAAACCCGAATTGGACAAGAATAAGCCAAGGAAAGACGAAAATGACCTAATTATTTGTCCAATGACACAAATGAACTTATTGGATGCACAAGATTTGTAAAAAAACCCTAATTGGACAAGAATAAGCCTAGGGAGGACGAAAATGACCTAAATGTTAACCCAATGACACAAATGAACTTATTGGATGCACAAGATTTGTTAAAAACCCTAATTGGACTAGGAAAAGCCTAGGGAGGACGAAAATGACCTAAATGTTAATCCAAGGACACAAATGAACTTATTGGATGCACCGGATAGGTTAAAAACCCTAATTGAACAAGAAAAAGCCCACGGAGCATGAAAATGACTTAAATGTTAATCCAATAACACAAAGGAACTAATTAGATGCACAAGA
>NW_027338092.1:4748-7759 GCF_000331145.2 Cicer arietinum | reverse complement strand
GACCTAAATGTTAATCCAATTACACAAACACACCTATTGGATGCACAAGATTGGTTAAAAATCTTTATTGGAAAGGAATAAGCCTAGGGAGGACGAAAATGACCTAAACGATAATCCAATGACACAGATGAACTTATTGGATGCACATTATTGGTAAAAAACCCTAATTGGACTAGAATATACATAGGGAAGACGAAAATGACCTAAATGTTTATCCAATGAAACAAATGAACTTATTGGATGCACAAGATTGGTTAATAACCTTAATTGGACAAGAATAAGCCTACGGAGGACGAAAATCACCGAAACGTTTATCCGATGACACAAATGAACTTATTGGATACACAAGATTGGTTAAAAACCCTAATTGGACTAGAATAAGCCTACAGAGGACGAAAATGACCGAAATGTTAATCCAATGAAACAAATGAACTTATTGGATGCACAAGATTGGTTAATAACCTTAATTGGACAAGAATAAGCCTACGGAGGACGAAAATCACCGAAACGTTTATCCGATGACACAAATGAACTTATTGGATACACAAGATTGGTTAAAAACCCTAATTAATAAGCCTAGGGAGAACATAAATGACCTAAATGTTAATCCAATGACACAAATGAACTTATTGGATGCACAAGATTGGTTAAAAACCCTAATTTGACTAGAATAAGCCTAGGGAGGACGAAAATGACCTAAATGTTAATCCATTGACACAAACACACCTATTGGATGCAGAAGATTTGTTAAAAACCCTAATTGGACAAGAGTTATCCTAGGGAGGAAGAAAATGACCTAAATGATAATCCAATGACACATATGAACTTATGTGATGCAAAGATTGGTTAAAAACTCTAATTGGACTAGAATAAGCACATCGAGGAAAAAAATGACCTAAATGATAATCCAATGACACAAACACACCTATTGGATGCAGAAGATTTGTTAAAAACCCTAATTGGACTACAATAAGCCTAGGGAGGACGAAAATGACCTAAATGTTAATCCATTGACACAAACACACCTATTGGATGCAGAAGATTTGTTAAAAACCCTAATTGGACTACAATAAGCCTAGGGAGGACGAAAATGACCTAAATGTTAATCCATTGACACAAACACACCTATTGGATGCAGAAGATTTGTTAAAAACCCTAATTGGACTACAATAAGCCTAGGGAGGACGAAAATGACCTAAATGTTAATCCATTGACACAAACACACCTATTGGATGCAGAAGATTTGTTAAAAACCCTAATTGGACTACAATAAGCCTAGGGAGGACGAAAATGACCTAAATGTTAATCCATTGACACAAACACACCTATTGGATGCAGAAGATTTGTTAAAAACCCTAATTGGACTACAATAAGCCTAGGGAGGACGAAAATGACCTAAATGTTAATCCAGTGAACCAAACACACTTATTTGGTGCACAAGATTAGTAAAAAACCCCTAATTGGACTAGAATAAGCCTAGGGAGGACAAAAATGAACTAAATGTTAATCCAATGAAACAACTGAACTTATTGGATGCACAAGATTAGTTACAAACTCTAATTGGACTAGAATATGCCTAGAGAGGACGAAAATGAGCTAAATGTTAATCGAATGACACAAATGAACTTATTGGATGCACAAGATTGGTTAAAAACCCTTATTGGACTACAATAAGACTAGGGAGGACTAAAATGACCTCAATGTTAATCCAGTGACACATACACACCTATTTGATGCACAAGATTAGTTAAAAACCCTAATTGGACTAGAATAAGCCTAGGGAGGACGAAAATGACCTAAATGTTAATCCAATGATACAAATGAACTTATTGGATGCACAAGATTGGTTAAAAACCCTAATTGGACTAGAATAAGCCGAGGGAGCACGAAAATGACCTAAATGTAAATCCAATGACACAAATGAACTTTTTTGATGTACAAGATTGGTTAAAAGCCCTAATTGGACTAGAATAAGCCTACAGAGGACGAAAATGACCTAAATGTTAATTCAATGACACAAACACACCTATTGGATGGATAAGATTTGTTGAAAACCCTAATTGGACAAGAATAAGCCCCAGGAGGATGAAAATGACCATAATGATAATCCAATGACAAAAATGAACTTATTGGATGCACAAGATTGGTTAAAATCCTTAATTGGACTAGAATAAGCTTTGGGAGTACGAAAATGACCTAAATGTGAATCCAATGACACAAATGAACTTATTGGATGCACAAGACGGGTTAAAAAGCATAAATGGACTACAATAAGCATAGGGAGGACGAAATTGACCTAAATGTTAATCCAATGACACAAACACACCTATTGGATGGACAAGATTGGTTAAAAACCTTAATTCGATTAGAATAAGTCAAGGGAGGAAGAAAATGACCTAAATGTTAATCCAAATTCACAAATGAACTAATTGGATGCATGAGATTGGTTAAAAACTCTAATTGGAATAGAATATACCTAGGGAAGAGGAGAATGACTTAAATGTTTATCGAATGATACAAATGAACTTATTGGATGCACAAGATTGATTAAAAACCTTAATTGGACTAGAATAAGCCTATGGAGGACGAAAGTGACCTAAATGTTGATCCAATGACACAAACACACCTATTAGATGCACAAGGTTGGTTAAAAACTCTAATTTCACTAGAATAAGCTTATGGAGGACGAAAATGATCTAAATGTGAATCCAATGACACAAACACACCTACTTGATGAACAAGATTAGTTAAAACCCTAATTGGACTAGAATAAGCCGAGGGTGTACAAAATTACCTAAATGTTAAATCAATGACACAAATGAACTTATTGGAGGCACAAGATTGGTTAAAAACTCTAATTGGACTAGAATAAGTCTAGGGAGGACGAAAATGACCTAAATGTTAATCCAATGACACAAATGAACTTATTGGATGCAAAATTGGTTAAAAACCCTAATTGGACTATAAGAAGCCTATGGAGGACGTAAATAACCTAAATGTTAATCCAATGA
>NW_027338092.1:0-1280 GCF_000331145.2 Cicer arietinum | reverse complement strand
ACACAAACACACCTATTGGATGGACAAGATTGGTTAAAAACCTTAATTCGATTAGAATAAGTCAAGGGAGGAAGAAAATGACCTAAATGTTAATCCAAATTCACAAATGAACTAATTGGATGCATGAGATTGGTTAAAAACTCTAATTGGACTAGAATATACCTAGGGAAGAGGAGAATGACTTAAATGTTTATCGAATGATACAAATGAACTTATTGGATGCACAAGATTGATTAAAAACCTTAATTGGACTAGAATAAGCCTATGGAGGACGAAAGTGACCTAAATGTTGATCCAATGACACAAACACACCTATTAGATGCACAAGGTTGGTTAAAAACTCTAATTTCACTAGAATAAGCTTATGGAGGACGAAAATGATCTAAATGTGAATCCAATGACACAAACACACCTACTTGATGAACAAGATTAGTTAAAACCCTAATTGGACTAGAATAAGCCGAGGGTGTACAAAATTACCTAAATGTTAAATCAATGACACAAATGAACTTATTGGAGGCACAAGATTGGTTAAAAACTCTAATTGGACTAGAGTAAGTCTAGGGAGGACGAAAATGACCTAAATGTTAATCCAATGACACAAATGAACTTATTGGATGCAAAATTGGTTAAAAACCCTAATTGGACTATAAGAAGCCTATGGAGGACGTAAATAACCTAAATTTTAATCCAACGACACAAATGAACTTATTGGATGCTCAAGATTGGTTAAAAACCCTAATTGGACTAGAATATATCTAGGGAGGACAAAAATGATATAAATGTTAATCCAATTACACAAACACACCTATTGGATGGACAAGATTGGTTAAAAACCCTAATTTGACTAGAATAAGCCTATGGAGAAAGAAAATGACCTAAATGTTAATCCAATTACACAAATGAACTCATTGGATGCACAATATTGGTTGAAAACTCTAATTGGACTTGAATATACCTAGGGAGGACAAAAATGACCTAAATGATAATCCAATGACACAAATGAACTTATTGGATTCACAAGATTGGTTAAAATCCCTAATTGGACTAGAATAAGCTTTGGGAGTAAGAAAATGACCTAAATGTTAATCCAATGACACAATGAACTTATTGGATGCACAAGTTTAATTAAAAATCCTAATTGGACTAGAATAAGCCTATGGAGGACGAAAGTGACCTAAAGGTTTATCCAATGCAACAAACACACCTATTCGATTCACAAGATTGGTTAAAAACTCTAATTGAACTAGAATAAGCCTATGGATGACGAAAATGATCTA
>NW_027338091.1:0-2565 GCF_000331145.2 Cicer arietinum | reverse complement strand
GTTCATCCAATGACAGAAACACACCTATTGGATGCACAAGATTGGTAAAAAAACCGTAATTTGTCTAGGATAAACCTTGGGAGGATGAAAATGACCTAAATGTTCATCCTATAACACAAATGAAAGTATTAGATGCAGAAGATTGGCTAAAAACCCTAATTGGACAAGAATAAGCCTAGGGAGGACGAAAATGACCTAATTGTTCATCCAATGACAGAAACACACCTATTGGATGCACAAGATTGGTTAAAAACCCTAGTTGGACAAGAATAAGTCTAGAAGGATGAAAATGACCTAAATGTTCATCCAACGACACAAACAGACCTATTGGATGCACAAGATTGATTAAAAACCGTAATTGGAGAAGAATAAGCCAAAGGAAGACGAAAATGACCTCAATGTTTATCCAATGACGCAAATGAACTTATTAGATGCAGAAGATTGGCTAAAAACCCTATTGGATGCACAAGATTGGCTAAAAACCCTATTGGATGCACAAGCCAAAGGAAGGACGAAAATGGCCTAAATGTTCAACCAACGTCCCAAACACACCTATTGGATGCACCAGATTGGTTAAAAACCCTAGTTGGACAAGAATAAGTCTAGAAGGATGAAAATGACCTAATTGTTCATTCAATGACAAAAACACACCTATTGGATGCACAAGATTGGTTTAAAACCCTAGTTAGACTAGAATAAGTCTAGGGAGGATGAAAATGACCTAGATGTTCATCCAATGACCCAAATGAACTTATTAGATGCAGAAGATTGGCTAAAAACCCTAATTGGACAAGAATAAGTGTAGAAAGGACGAAAATAACCTAAATGTTCAACCAATGACACAAACACACCTATTGGATGCACAAGATTGGTTAAAAACCCTAGTTGGACAAGAATAAGTCTAGAAGGATGAAAATGACCTAATTGTTCATCCAATGACAAAAACATACCTATTGGATGCACAAGATTGGTTTAAAACCCTAGTTAGACTAGAATAAGTCTAGGGAGGATGAAAATGATCTAGATTTTCATCCAATAACATAAACACACCTATTGAATTCACAAGATTGGTTAAATACCCTAATTAGACAAAAATAAGCCAAGGGAGGACGAAAATTACCTAAATGTAAATCCATTGACACAAACACACCTATTGGATGCACAAGATTGGTTAAAAACCCTAATTGCACTAGAATAAGCCTAGGGAGGACGAAAATGACCTAAATGTTCATCCAATGACACAAACACACCTATTGGATGCACAAGATTGGTTAAAAACCCTAATTGGAAAAGAATAAGCCAAGGAAAGATAAAAATGACCTAGATATTCATCCAATAACACAAACACAGCTATTGGATGCACAGGATTTGTTAAAAACCCTAATTGGACAAGAATAAGCCAAGAAATGACAAAAATGACCTAAATGTTCATCCAATGACACAAACACACCTATTGGTTGCACAAGATTTGTTAAAAACCCTAATTGGACAAGAATAAGCCTACGGAGGAAGAAAATGACACAAATGTTCTTCCAATGAAACAAATGAACTTATTGGATGAACACAATTGGTTAAAAACCCTAATTGGACAAGAATAAGCAGAGGGAGGACGAAAATGACCTAAATGTTCATCCAATGCCACAAACACACCAATTGGATGCACAAGATTTGTTGAAAACCCTAATTGGACAAGAATACGCATAGGGAGGACGAAAATGACGTAAATGTTCATCCAATGACACAAACACACCTATTGGATGCACAAGATTTGTTAAAAACCCTAATTGGACTAGAAAAACCTAGGGAGGATGAAAATGACCTAAATGTTCATCCAATGACACAAATGAACTTATTGGATGCACAAGATTGGTTAAAAACCCTAATTGGACAAGAATAAGCATATGGAGGACGAAAATGACCTAAATGTTCATCCAATGACACAAATGAACTTATTGGATGCACAAGATTGGTTAAAAACCCTAATTGGACAAGAATAAGCATATGGAGGACGAAAATGACCTAAATGTTCATCCAATGACACAAATGAACTTATTGGATGCACAAGATTGGTTAAAAACCCTAATTGGACAAGAATAAGCATATGGAGGACGAAAATGACCTAAATGTTCATCCAATGACACAAATGAACTTATTGGATGCACAAGATTGGTTAAAAACCCTAATTGGACAAGAATAAGCATATGGAGGACGAAAATGACCTAAATGTTCATCCAATGACACAAATGAACTTATTGGATGCACAAGATTGGTTAAAAACCCTAATTGGACAAGAATAAGCATATGGAGGACGAAAATGACCTAAATGTTCATCCAATGACACAAACACACCTATTTGATGCACAAGATTTGTTAAAAACCCTAATTGGACTAGAAATAGCCTAGGGGGGACGAAAATGACCTAAATGTTCATCCAATGACACAAAATGAACTTATTTGATGTACAAGATTTGTTAAAAACCCTAATTGGACAAGAATAACCCAAGAAAGGACGAAAATGACATAAATGTTCATCCAATGACACAAACACACCTATTGGATGCACAA
>NW_027338090.1:2490-2699 GCF_000331145.2 Cicer arietinum | reverse complement strand
TGCGTTTGCGAAATCGTAGTTATTACCGGTTAATGAGTCTTGAAGTTCAAGTTTGGGAGGAACCCCGCTCTTATAGGTGATATCGGGAATAAGGATTTTCATTTGTATTTTACTTATTTAATTTGAATCAAATATTTGTATGAAAACCTTAGAAGTACTAGTAAGTTTTTAGAATTAAATCAAGTAATTATACTTAAATCAAGCTTATC
>NW_027338090.1:0-2454 GCF_000331145.2 Cicer arietinum | reverse complement strand
TTTTTAGAAACGTGATATCCTAAGTTAAAAAAAATTTATTTTATTGGAAATAAATTCGTTGCAAATTTTATAGGAATATGATATAAATTATTATATATGTGATTTTGGGATTTAGGGTGTCACAGATACTCGTTCAATTAGACAATTACTCAGTAGTTGTTCTATATTTGTTTGAGAGGTAATAACGGGTGCATTTGTTTTAGAAAAAAATTTATTTTTTCAAACCAAATATCATTTTGTAGGGTTTAAATAGTGTTTGCTTCAAATTTTTTTAAAATCATTTTGTTAGAAAATTTATTTTTTGTTTAATTGATATAGATATTAAAATATAATATTTAAATGTTTTAATGTTAATAAGGCTTTTAAATAGAATTTCAGACCAGTAAAATTTAAAAGCCTATGATAGATCGTAGATCAGACTTAGGCCTATAAAATTAATCGTATGCTAGACTCAGGCCTTTTAAAGTATGGCCTGATATGGCCTATTCCCACCCTTAATGCAAATGCAGACGCAATAGCTTTAGCAATTTTAGAAGCCTCAAATGCAGCAGCAAGGGCAAAAAATTCACGATCAACATCATCTTAAAGTTATGGAGGTTTTCCAAGACTCCTTAATCTCAGTTTCAACCACCCCGAAACTAAGGGAAATTATTGATCATTTAAATCCCTACCAACATCAATTAGAAGTGTTCCCCCATACTTTGTCTTTAGGTGAAATTCATCCACCTCAATAAATGATCTATAGCCTCTCAAAAAACCATTCTTACAACCATCAAAGAAAAAAATAAAAATTACTAAATCGTGCCTGAAGTGTTAGACATGGACAATCAATATTTATCTTACATGTATTTCCAACACTTTCCCTCCTCAACTCTATAGGATACCTCCACAACAAAGTATATTACTTTGCTACATCACCTTCTACAATTTCATTTGCAATCTATTTATCATTTGGAGTTGTCCTATTGTTATACCTACATAATATGTCGTTCAAATGTTTGAAACGATTTCACGAATCTTCATATTGTCCAAACTGATCAACTTATCTGCCACATATTTAGCAATCTACTTAGAATTTTTCGAATTACTATTCAAAATCCGACCACATTTGTGATCACTGCACCATTTCTTTATTATGAAAGTGTGACTTTCTCCCACTTTACTTACAAGTGCTAAGAACCCACAATTAGCCTTGCATATGACCATTACTCTTGCGCTATCATTCTTTACAAGTTTGATTTCCTTCTCCTTTAATATAGACTATTCTTTGATTGTATCCTTAAACTCGTAAAGTGATTTAAACTCTAGTCCCAATTTGAACTTGAAATTTGTGTTTAGCTTCTTCTGAAAGTGTGTCTTTCACCCCCACTTTACTTACAAGTGCTAAGAACCCACAATTAGCCTTGCATATGACCATTACTCTTGCGCTATCATTCTTTACAAGTTTGATTTCCTTCTCCTTTAATATAGACTATTCTTTGATTGTATCCTTAAACTCGTAAAGTGATTTAAACTCTAGTCCCAATTTGAACTTGAAATTTGTGTTTAGCTTCTTCTGAAAGTGTGTCTTTCACCCCCACTTTACTTACAAGTGCTAAGAACCCACAATTAGCCTTGCATATGACCATTACTCTTGCGCTATCATTCTTTACAAGTTTGATTTCCTTCTCCTTTAATATAGACTATTCTTTGATTGTATCCTTAAACTCGTAAAGTGATTTAAACTCTAGTCCCAATTTGAACTTGAAATTTGTGTTTAGCTTCTTCTGAAAGTGTGTCTTTCACCCCCACTTTACTTACAAGTGCTAAGAACCCACAATTAGCCTTGCATATGACCATTACTCTTGCGCTATCATTCTTTACAAGTTTGATTCACTTCTCCTTTAATATAGACTATTCTTTGATTGTATCCTTAAACTCGTAAAGTGATTTAAACTCTAGTCCCAATTTGAACTTGAAATTTGTGTTTAGCTTCTTCTGAAAGTGTGTCTTTCACCCCCACTTTACTTACAAGTGCTAAGAACCCACAATTAGCCTTACATATGACCATTACTCTTGCGCTATCATTCTTTACAAGTTTGGTTTCCTTCTCCTTTAATATAGACTATTCTCTGATTGTATCCTTAAACTCGTAAAGTGATTTAAACTCTAGTCCCAATTTGAACTTGAAATTTGTGTTTAGCTTCTTCTGAAAGTGTGTCTTTCACCCCCACTTTACTTACAAGTGCTAAGAACCCATATTTAGTCGTGCATATGACCCTTACTCTTGGGATGTTATTCTTTCCAAGCTTGACTCTTTTCCCATTTAATATAGACTTTTCTCTTATTGCATCCTTAAACACAACAAGTGATTTAAACTCTAGTCCCAATTTGAAATTCTTGTTTAGCTTTTCAACCCTAAAACGATCATACTTTCGTCCCATTTCTTTATATGAATCAAAACCAAGGTCACTA
>NW_027338089.1:0-2650 GCF_000331145.2 Cicer arietinum | reverse complement strand
CAGCCTAGACTAGGTGATTAGGACCCTTAGGTTTTATACTGTTTTGCTCTGACTTGTTATAATCCTGTGATGTATGATGAATTTTTTTTTAAATTTTTTTGATTTAGCTTAATCATCTAAGTTGCTCATTAACTGCTATGATTGTTTTTGACTTGATACACATAAACTTCATTGTTCTGATGAACTATGTTATATGATTTCAAGCCCAATGCTTATGCTCTTTAACATAGGGGGAGGAATTGTTTTCTGCATTTTTGACTTAACTGACAAAGGGGGAGAAAAATTATAACTTGATAATTGCATTGTTTTTAAAATCTGATTTTTTTTTTTTTGCTCTGATACTTAATATTGTAGTTAATAATACACTTATGCTTGTTTTTTTGAAATGCTCAAGTTAAAATTGTATGAATTGTCAATTATGCCAAAAAGGGGGAGATTGTTGGACTTTAGTCCTTTGAATCCTAATTTTGACATAATTAACAAACATACAATGTTCATACACCACATGATAAATCTAATATTTGAATTGAGCAAGATTTCAGGAACAACAATCCAATCCTACACACTTGGAACAAATTGCTTGGAACACAAGAAATCAACAAAAGTTGATTTTTAACTGAAGTAAATCGATTGGGAAATCGATTTCATAACAAGGGTGTAAGGAAACACAACTGTTTGTGTTGGTATAATCGATTGGGCAATCGACTGACTAAATTAGAAATGAAAATTGCACAAGTCAGTAGCACCCCAGTTTTGAGGGTAATCGATTGACAAATCGATTATACATCTCACAAAGTAAACCTGATTGAAATACATCGATTGGGAAATCGATTGGACAAGTCACAGTGGAACCCCAGTTTTAAGGGTAATCGATTGGCAAATCGATTACTTAAATATCACTTGCAAAATAACCTTTCCTGTGACATACAAATCGATTGGACAATCTATGTTGTAAAATTTCAATCAAGTCAAATTTGGTTGCAATCGATTGGCAAATCGATTGAACTAAATCCCAGGTAAGAACATTTTCAGACAAATACATACAAATCGATTGGCACGTCGATTAGTATCAAAATAGCTGAGTCACTGACTTAACCACAATCAATTGGCAAATCGATTGACAGACCTTTTGAAAACCCAGTGAACTCTGAGCGTGTGATCAAATCGATTTTAAGTATTTGTTAATCGATTATGAAGACTTAATAAATCGATTACGAAATCGATTGATATGTGTTTCAGTTTGAACATAACATCTGCAATCGATTACGAAATCGATGCATATCAGTCTTAACATAATCACTGAAAAATGTTGTTTAAAGAATCGATTGGTAAATCGATTGGCTTATATAGTTTCAAGATTCAAGAAAAACAAGACACACGATAATCGATTGGCAAATCGATTAGACTGGTTTTATCACTTTAAGAAATCGATTGGTAAATCGATTGATTAATATGTTTTTCAGAAACTATATAAACTGTCTTCAATCATTCTTTCAATAACAATCTAATAAACACTTTGAATATTCTTGATATACAAAAGAACTCTCAATAACACTTGGTTAATACACTGAGATTGCTTTTTCAGATCACAGCCAAAGAGATTATCAACAATCAATAAGAGAGCTGGAAAAGTGATCTTGAAAGACAAGGTTCTCATGAACAATCCTTGAATATCCAGAATCGTGAGAAGTCACATTGACCAAGATTGAAGACTTCTTTTTGTTCTTCCTTTATTCAGTTTGTAATAATACTTTGAAAAGAAACGAAAGCGAGAAAAGCCAGCTTGAAACTGGTGGCTACTTTCTTGGGTGAGAGTGCTCAACAAGAAAGAGTCGTACTTTGATTCTGTGTTAGATTGCTGAGTATCTACAAGGATCAGAGGGTGATCAATAGGAAAGAGATCATTAAGATAGTTAGGTTTCGGGGATGAAACTGGACAATTTGTAATTGATTCTTTCTATTTGAGAAGAAAATCTGAAATCCGATTGGATTGTCAGGACTGGATGTAGGTTGTCAAGTTGACAACTGAACCAGTATAAATTCTTGGTGCAATCTTCTCTAACTTTAACTCCTTTAATTTTCTATCTGGCAATATCTGTATATGTGATTAATATTAGATGCATGTTAAACACATTATGTGATAAGTAATATTGTTTAATCTGATAATTTGACTTGCATGCAACTTGGTTAATCTCCTGTCAATCTACTTGAACTTGCTAATCTTGTATGCCACAATTTAAATTCCGCTGTGTGTATGAAATTTATTTAATTTCTTAAAGAACTGATACATTCCGATTATTTCGAGGTCGTACCAACCAACATATTCTTGTCCAATTAGGGTTTTTAACCAATCTTGTGCATCGAATAAGTTCATTTGTGTCATTGGATGAACATTTAGGTCATTTTAGTCCTCCCTAAGCTTATTCTTGGCCAATTAGGGTTTTTAACCAATCTTGTGCATCGAATAAGTTCATTTGTGTCATTGGATGAACATTTAGGTCATTTTAGTCCTCCCTAAGCTTATTCTTGGCCAATTAGGGTTTTTAACAAATTTTGTCCATCCAATAAGTTCATTTGGGTAATTGGGTGAACATTTAGGTCATTTTCGTCCTCCCTTTGCATATTCTTGTCCAATTAGGGTTTTTAACCA
>NW_027338088.1:0-2261 GCF_000331145.2 Cicer arietinum | reverse complement strand
TCCGAAAAGAAAAAAAATGAGGGGAAAGAAGGAAATTCTCATTTTTGCCTTTTGGGCATTCACCATATTATCTTTTTGTTTATTTCTATTTTAATTAAAATTCTTTATTTCTAAATTAATTTCTTAATACTTTGACTACCTTTTATTTTAAACATATTTTAATTAAATCGATGATTACAATATTTTTATAATTTTCTTTTTTATCTATTTTCATGAATTTGAAGGAAGCGAAATAATATAAAACTCAAAAGAACAGTGAAAAACACTTACATGAGTTTTTTTTGTTTCATTTGTTCTTTGTTGTTTTTATTTTTGTCTTATTTATTTTAAACTTTTGTACTAGATTTGTTCATTATACAACTTCTCCTCTTTGATATAATTATTTTGTTGAAAGTAATTTATAATTTATATTTTATGTACAAAATATGTGTAGACAACACTCATGGAGTCTTCTCAATATCATAATAGACCATAACATAATTTTTAGAGTTAAATATATATATTTTTTAAAAAACCCAATTTTATTCACAAAATTTATAGAGTTCACACAAAGATGTTTGCTAAGATATAATATGTTCTTTGAATGTCATGTGTGACATGTATAATTTTATCTTTGTAGAGGATTTCATTATATGTAAAATACAAATGTTAGAGAACCACTAAAACAAATAGAAACAAATTAGAATATATAATATAGAAATATTAGAATATAAATATGACACAGAAGAACAACATCTTTCAGTTTACAATTTGTTTATAATATTTTTTTAATAAATTTTTTTGCTATAATCCAAAATAATGGGAAAAAAACAATATTTCAATAAAAAGTACATATTGCACTATTATAACCCTCATTTTATTAATATGATTCAAGTAATGACATATTAATTATATGTTGAGACAAATTCAAATTATATACTAATGATCAATAAAAGCAATAAATCAAATTATAAAAATTCAATTTTTAATTTTCTATTTACAATTTTCTTTGTATAATTATCAATAAAGGGCCTCTCAAAAAATGAAATAATTTTGAAAGGAGATAATTAAGGATTATTTTCAAATTTGTCCCATAGAAATAAAATAATCTATTATATATTACTATAAAAATTGAATGTTTAAAAAAACACATCTTAATAATGTACAAATGCACTAGAATCATTCTAAGCTCTTAACAACATGGCAACATTTCAATAATTCATAACAACCATATGTTTCTTTAAAAAAAAAACAGCCTCCTTATAATAATTAAGTATATTATCATGTAGTTCCAAATATTTATTGATGCATATTATTTGTTTTAATGGTCTTCGGTTAGAAAGAAAAAAAAAATAAAATTCTCTCAAATTCAAAATTTAGTATTACCTTTAGTCAAAAAAATTACATTAATAATATTCATTAAAATGAGATGGTCAATTGTGTTGAAACTCATTTTAAATCATGGGAGATATAAATTGCATATGGTTCAAGCTTCATATTTGTATTTGTAAAATACATAAGATGAATATGTTCAGTTCTATTTCTCCGGTAATTAAAGAGTTTCTTTCTTTCTTTCTTCTTTTTTATTATTTGATTCTTTTATAAATATTTTTTAATCTTCTATATTTCTTATTGGATTTATATTTATATTTTTATGTTTGATGCAGTTGGTCTATTTTTTCTTTGCAGTTTAATATTTCTTTTCTAAAATTTGTCATTTTATTTTTGCGGATGGTTATAGTAAGTAGAGGTTAACGCATGGATGACAATGGATAGGGTTTGGGTAGGGTACTATAGTACCTATTCCCATACCCGCAATTTAAAAAGCTACTCATATATGTGTCCGTACCTTCTTGGATATCAACTTTAATATCCGTACCCTTACCTTCTGGATACCTTAGTGCCCGTACCCATACCCATTACCCACGCTTTAACTAAAAAAATCGATAAATAAATGATATTGTTGTGATTTAATTTAAAAATATTTCAAATATCTTAAATTCAATCATAAAACATTATAAACCAAAATATTTTATAACTCAAACATTTCAAATGAACACTCGTTACAATACATATTTTAATATCCATAATTATATTTTATGAAGTTGCCAGTCATATTACAATATTATTTGAGATAATTGATACAAAGTTGTAAGTATAATTATAAAGTCACGATTAATAAGACATAACAATTAGTTATAAAATCACAATTATTTACTTATTTATCATAATCAGATTTTTAAAAAGTTTGCAAACGTTTACCTTTCAATTATAAATATTGT
>NW_027338087.1:0-6213 GCF_000331145.2 Cicer arietinum | reverse complement strand
ATATTTCAAGCTTTTATGATCACTGAACACGGTGAACGTGCACCCATATAAATAGTGTCTCCATATCTTCAATGCAAAAACAACTGCGACAAGCTCCAAATCATGGGTAGGGTAGTTTCTCTCATGAATCTTCAATTGTCTCGAGGCATAAGCCACAGCTTTCTTGTGCTGCATCAGAACACATCCTAACCCTTGGTGAGATGCATCACAATAAACTTCATAGGGTTCTTCTGATTGCGGTAATACCAATACAGGTGAGGTCGTCAATTTCCTCTTCAGTAACTGGAAGTTTTCTTCACACTTCTCCGTCCATGCGAACGGTTGATCTTTTCTGGTAAGTTGTGTCAGTGGAGCCACAATCTTAGCAAAACCTTCGATAAACCTCCTGTAGTACCCTGCCAGTCCTACAAAACTCCGTATGTCAGTGACAGTCTGAGGCTGTTTCCAAGCAAGAACCGCCTCAATCTTAGCCGGATCTACAGCGATTCCTTCCTTGGTTATCACATGTCCCAAGAAATTCACTTTCTCTAGCCAAAATTCACACTTCGACAGATTGGCATACAATCGCTTCTCGCGTAAAATCTCAAGAACTTGTCGCAAATGTTCTCCATGCTCTTCTTCAGTCCTTGAATAAATCAATATATCATCAATGAATACCACCACGAATTTATCAAGGAACGAATTAAAGATTCTGTTCATGTAGTCCATGAAAATTGCCGGTGCATTGGTAACTCCGAACGGCATAACCAGGTATTCATAATGTCCGTAGCGGGTTCTGAAAGCTGTTTTCTGAATGTCTCCTTCCCTTACTCGGATCTGATGGTAACCCGACTTCAAGTCAATCTTCGAAAATATCGCGGCCCCTCTCAATTGATCCATCAAATCATCGATTCGTGGCAAAGGATAACGATTCTTAATAGTTGCCTTGTTAAGCTGTCTATAATCCACACATAGGCGCGAGCTTCCGTCCTTCTTCTTAACTAGTAAAACTGGAGCACCCCATGGTGATACACTTGGTCTGATGAATTTCTTCTCCAACAAGTCTTCAATTTGGCCTTTGAGCTCATTTAATTCCAATGGCGACATTCGATAAGGTGCCATTGAAATAGGTCCCGTTCCTGGGTGCAAATCAATGAAGAATTCCACTTCTCTTACCGGTGGCAATCCTGGAATTTCCGTTGGAAATACATCCCGATACTCGTTGACAAGTATCACATCTTCTATTTCCACATTTATCTTTGCCTCTACATTTGCTAGAGACAAAAACTCATGAGTCCCTTCGCTTAGCGACACTCGGAGTTTGTTAGCAGCTAAATACTTAACAACTCCTGGTTCGGGGAAAAGAACCAATTTCCGAGCACAATCCAAGATCACATAGTGATAAGACATCCAATCCATACCGAGGATGACCTCGAGGGATTGTAGCGGTAAACAAATTAAATTAACCAAGAAATCTTTATTCTGTATAGTCATTCGACAATGTAAACATGCAGAATTTACGGTTAAGGTCTTAGCAGGTGTGGAAACAACCAAATCAAAAGGTAAAGCAGACACAGATAACTTCAAGCGATTCACACAGTCCATAGCAATGAAGGAATGGGTTGCCCCCGAATCAAAGAGTGCAGTTAGAGTGTTACCTGCAATCTCACAGTCACGCTGAATCAGACTACCAGATGGATTCCCCTCTTCAGCATTCACACAATAAATGCGTCCTCTAGCGACAATTGTGACATATGGGGATGTTAGTGGTACAAGCACTAGCATAGTGTCCTTCTCCCCCACATCGGAAACATCGAAGCACTTGCCCCAATTGCCTCCGGAAATTCTGGTTCCCCGGGCGACTCTGCCCACCGTTGTTATTCTGGGGTCGATTATAAGGTTTAGCAACTTGCTTCCCCTTGTTCTGATAATTCGCCCGACTAGGGCCTCCCGAATTAAAATTCCATACTCGGCTAGCCCTCTTGTTTTTCATATCTTCCACTTCTCTACATTTCTCCACCAGCACTTGGAAACGTTGAATTCCCAAGGGTAAGATGGAATCTTGAATCTCATACTTCAGTCCGTCTTGGAAACGATGACACATGAATGGTTCATCAATTTCTTCACGGAAGAACCTGAAATGCCTCGATAGCGATTCAAATTTCGCAGCATACTCGCCCACAGTCATGCTCCCCTGGTGAAGTTTTAGAAAGTCGTCACCCAATTTAGTCCTGGTACTCATCGGGAAGTATTTGTCTAAAAACTTCCTTTTAAACGATTCCCAGTTCACCTCCTCGTGGGCTGCTCCCATCAATAACCTTGCACTCCTCCACCAGTACTCAGCATCCCCCAACAGCATATAAGTGGCATAGCTGACCTTCACTCCCGCCTGACAATTTATCATATCAAAGATCTTCTCCACTTCTTGGATCCATTGATCCGCCTTCTCTGAACTCTCATCCCCCTTGAACTTAGGAGGATTGTAACGACGGAAGTCTTCTAACCCTCTTGACTCTGCAGCACGGATCTCTCTAACTAACGTCCGACTATAACAACACATAATTATATTGGACTTGACAACTCAAGTCACCTAAACCGACACATGATCAGATAACAACTCCTAACCTATAGGTCGACCTACAATCTATAACCAAGGTTCCACAGCTCCCAAAGAAAACCAAACCTATGCTCTGATACCACAATGTAACACCCCTTTTTTCAAAGCGAGGGTATATTATTTTTTTTTAAAGTAATTAAAACGAACAAAGAATTAAATGAGGAAATGCCTTTGGATAAATAATTGAGTCATTATAATTTACAAGCAGTGGAAATGTTTCTCCAATTATAAATCCAAAACATTTACACAACATCAAATGGTACATGGAACCCATTCGAATAAGAAGTCAAACTGACAATATTAGTATAAATACAATTTTCCAAACTAAAAATACTCCAATCCGAAAAGAAGGACACCTAGTTCCTATACATCATCCTAATCTGATCATCCTACCAAAAAGCTATACACCCTGAGTATCTCCACGCGCCCCGTGAGATCCTCCTAATGTAACTGCAATCACGCATTCCCATCTCCATTCCCGTCCGTAGGGTACGAACCGGTAGGACCGTCCTGACTCTCATCTGAGGGCAAAGCCCAGATTTCCACAATAATTGTAAAGGGTCACCAACCGAAATTAACAGATAACACATAACATTTAAGTTTTAAATGCACAAAATAACCTTTCAACTAAGCATGCACCTTAAAAGGATTTTCCATATGCTAAAAGTTCATATAATGCTTGCCAATTAACAATGAACTCAAAATGAAGTTCTCAAACCATCAAGTAATACATAACTGACCAAAGCATTGATAAATCAATTGAGGAATCGATTATCTAACTCAAAATAGGGACTTTTGCTGAGCCAATCGATTGCCAAATCGATTTGGTCAGTTGTGCTGAGTTTCTGCATGACCAATTCGATTTCTAAGTCGATTTTATCAGTTCTGATGAGTCTCTGGGTTGCCAAATCGATTTCCAAATCGATTTCGGCAGTTTTGCTGAGTTCCTACCTCTGATTTACAAAATCGATTGGCTAATCGATTTTGTTCATTTGGCCAAGCCCCTGACTTCCATCCAATCGATTGGGAAATCGATTTCCCTGATCATTTTTCCAAAAATTCATGAATTAACCTAAGTCATTCCTAATCAAGTTCACAACTTAACACTTAGCAATTTCTATGCGATTACCACGGCAATTGGAATCTCGATAACCATCATACTTACACACAATAATCAACACATAGCACTTAGCATTTTCAACGCAATTATCACGAAAAATCAAATTCAAATCACTCAATCATAAACTCAAATCAAATACGACTCGCGTGCCAAGCACCCTAATGCAATGCGTATATGCCAAAATGCATGGACTCGGAATTCCAAACCAAAACCCTCCTCGAAGGGCCGTAAATCATAATTGTACCGCCTATCGCAGGCCAAAGTACCAATTACCGAGGTGCCACCTATCACGGGTCAGCACGATTTACTAAAATGCGTAAATCATAAACGTACCACCTATCACGGGTCAGTACAGTTACCATGGTGTCACCTATCACGGGTCAACACGATTTACTAAAAGAAAAAGCGGGAATCGTAAATGTACCACCTATCACGGGTCAGTACAGTTACCATGGTGTCACCTATCACGGGTCAACACGATTTACTAAAAGAAAAAGCGGGAATCGTAAACGTACCGCCTATCACAGACCAGTACTGTTTACCGAGGTGCCCCCTATCACGGGTCAGCACGATTTACTAAAATGCGTAAATCATAAACGTACCACCTATCACGGGTCAGTACAGTTTACCGAGGTGTCACCTATCACGGGTCAACACGATTTACTAAAAGAAAAAGCGGAAATCGTAAATGTACCACCTATCACGGGTCAGTACAGTTACCATGGTGTCACCTATCACGGGTCAACACGATTTACTAAAAGAAAAAGCGGAAATCGTAAATGTACCACCTATCACGGGTCAGTACAGTTACCATGGTGTCACCTATCACGGGTCAACACGATTTACTAAAATATAAATCGCAAACGTACAACCTATCACGGGTCCGTACAGTTTACCAAGGTGTCACCTATCACGGGTCGACACAATTTACCAAATGAAATGCATGAGCATACACAGACTCCATTCACAACAATCGTTAAGCAAATGCAGATATTAAAAGATTCCCCATTTTTAATACCCATTTAACTTAAACGACTTTCAAACAACATTAATTAAATAAGTCATTAAGAGATTCCCCGTTCTTAATACCGATTTAACTTAATGATTTTCAAAACAAAACGTTAAGCAAACAGTCATATTAAGAGATTCCCCATTCTTAATATACTTTTGACTTAAACGATTTTCTCGCAAAACATTCAGTAAACGAGTCATTAAGAGATTCCCCATTCTTAATACTCATTTACCGAAACGATTTTCAAAAACGATAGTTAAGTAACCGAGACATTGAGAGATTCCCCATTCTCAACGCCCAGTTAACTTAAACCTTTTCCTCAAATGCACATTAAGTAAACCGAGGTATTAAAAGATTCCCCATTTTTAATACTCGTTTAACTCTAATGGTTTTCAAATTCCACAGAAACAAATTCAAACATACTTTCACATTCAAACCATAATTCACAACAACCACACCAATTAACAAACATCAAGTACGAACACACCAAATACAACGAACACAAATCACGCAACATAACACCCAGATACATCAAATTTCATTTACCACGAAACATTCATCATTATAAACAAAACCTAACTCTAAGGTTTTTACCCATAACGCACTAGTTTCGTTTTTCCCCAAATCGATACATTTAACCCTAACAAATTCCTTCCCACACAACTACAGATAAGTCCCTAATGCAAGCTAGAAGTTTGGAAGGAGCCCTTACCTCAACGTTAGCTTTAACGTGCGTTTCCGGTACCGCGAGTAATTCCGGTAAAATCTCCGCTCGCAACGCCGCTTCCAAATTAGTTCACTAGCACCGTAGCGTGGTGGTGAGCAACTTTCCCTTCTATCTCTTCGAGAAATGAGGTTTGGATCTAGAAGAAACGGAGGGGTTTGTGTTTGGATCTAAAAAACCGTTTTTCTTCGTTTTCGAATCAAGGAGGAAGAGTGGAGTTGCGAAAACCTTGATCTAACTCTCCCCCAACCTTGGGTTACTAGTTTTGAAGAAAAGAAAGCGACGAAACTGAAAATGGGAGAAAGGAGAAAAACGAAAATGAAAATGGGAGAAAGGAGAAAAATGGGTCACGGTTAGAGGAAGAAGATGAAGTTTGAAATTTTCCTTCCTTTCTTTTTCTTTCCTTTGTTTTTCCTTTCTTCCTTTTTCCTTCCTTCCTTTATATATTATTTTCTTTTCCTTTTCCTTCCTTCTAGTTTTCCTTTCTTTTTCCCCCCAAACAAACACATATAAATAAATATATATATTTACATATATATATTACTTACTTTTAATAAATATCTCCAAAATATTATTAACTTTGGCTTAAAAACCTCCGAGCCAAAATCCAAAATACACCAAAAATACATAAATGGTACGTTAAAATTATGGGTCTTATAGTTTTTTTTTTATGAACATTTAGGTCATTTTCGTGCTCTCGAGGCTTATTCTTGTCCAATTAGGGTTTTTAACGAATCTTGGACATCCAATAAGTACATTTG
>NW_027338086.1:9086-10664 GCF_000331145.2 Cicer arietinum | reverse complement strand
GATCATGTGGTGATTGCCATTGAAGAATCAAAGAATCTTGCAGATATGAGCATTCAAGAACTGTGTAACACCCCGTTTTTCAAAGCGAGGGTGTATTTTTTTTTTAAAAGTAATTAAAATAAAACGGAGAAATAAACAAGGTAACACCTTTGAATAAGTAATTAAGTCATTAAAATTTTCAAGCAGCGGAAAAAGTTCTCAATCCACGAATTCAAAATATTTACATAACAAGAGTAGTACAGTCTTCCAGTTTAAAAATAAACGCAACCCAAAAGAAAGACATCCTTTCCCTCTGGGACAACCTAGTCTGATCATTTTACAAAACAACTTAAACACCCTGAGTGATCTCCACGCGCCCCGTGAGATCCTCCTAACATAGCTGCAGTCAAGCGTTCCCATCTCCATTCCCGCCCGTAGGGTACGAACCGGTAGGATCGTCCTGACTCTCATCTGAGGGCAAAGCCCAGATTTCCACAATAATTGTAAAGGGTCACCAACCGAAATTAACAGATAACACATAACATTTAAGTTTTAAATGCACAAAATAACCTTTCAACTAAGCATGCACCTTAAAAGGATTTTCCATATGCTAAAAGTTCATATAATGCTTGCCAATTAACAATGAACTCAAAATGAAGTTCTCCAACCATCAAGTAATACATAACTGACCAAAGCATTGATAAATCAATTGAGCAATCGATTATCTAACTCAAAATAAGGACTTTTGCTGAGCCAATCGATTGCCAAATCGATTTGGTCAGTTCTGCTGAGTTTCTGCATGACCAAATCGATTTCTAAGTCGATTTTGTCAGTTTTGATGAGTCCATGTGTTGCCAAATCGATTTCCAAATCGATTTTGGCAGTTTTGCTGAGTTCCTGCCTCTCTGCCAATCGATTCCAAATCGATTTCTTAAAAGATTTTGAAAGATATATTTATACAATCGATTGGCAAATCCATTAGGTTAAAATAGTGAACTTCCTGCAACTCATCCAATCGATTGGGAAATCGATTTCCCTGCTTATTCTTCCAAAAATACTTAAACTAATTCAATATCATTCATACACAATTCCACATCTTAACACTTAGCAATGATAACGCAATCGCTACAACATCATTAGTTTCGAAATAGTATTGCAAGCAAACATGTTATCACCAAATTCCAAAACATAACACTTAACACTTATAACACAATTACTACAACATCATGGGTTTCAAAATAGTATTGCAATCAAACATGCTATCACCAAATTCCAAAACATAACACTTAACACTTATAACACAATTACTAAAACATCATGGGTTTCGAAATGGTATTGCAATCAAACATGTTATCACCAAATTCCAAAACATAACACTTAACACTTATAACACAATTACTACAACATCATGGGTTTCGAAATGGTATTGCAATCAAACATGTTATCACCAAATTCCAAAACATAACACTTAACACTTATAACACAATTACTACAACATCATGGGTTTCGAAATGGTATTGCAATCAAACATGTTATCACCAAATTCCAAAACATAACACTTAACACTTATAACACAATTACTACAACATCATGAGTTTC
>NW_027338086.1:0-7421 GCF_000331145.2 Cicer arietinum | reverse complement strand
ATAAGGCCCTAGATGCAAACTAAAAGTTTGGAAGGAGCCCTTACCTTAACGTTAGCTTTAACGTGGGTTTCCGGTACCGCGAGTAAAACCGGTAAAAATCTTCGCTCTCAACGTCGCCTCCAAATTGGTCCCCTAGCACCGTAGCGTGGTAGTGAGCAACTTTCCCTTCTAACTCTTCGCGAAACGAAGCTGGAGTCGCGGAATCCTTGTTCTAACTCTCACCCAACCTTGGGTTACTAGTTTTGAAGAAAAGAAAGCGAAGAAAATGAAAACGGGAGAAGGAGGGAAATTGGTCGCGGGTAGCAGAGGAAGAAGATGGAAAATTCGAATTTTCCTTCCTTTCTTTTTCTTTCCTTTGTTTTTCCTTTCTTCCTTTTTCCTTCTTTCCTTTATATAACCTTTTCTTTTCCTTTTCCTTCCTTCTAATTTCCTTTCTTTCTATTCTCTCCAAACAAACATATATACATATATATATGTATATATATATATATATATATATATATCTTAATTGTAACTTAACAAATATCCTCATATTCATTAAAATAACCATTTCATCCGTAACGCATAAAATTCTTCGTAAAGGATTCATCGCACTTAATTTAATTTATTTATGGACGAGTAATTCTAAACGGCATCAAAATATCTTTTTGATCATAAAGACTCCAAAATATTATTAACTTTGGCTAAAAAGCCTCCGAGCCAAAATCCAAAATACATAAAAATGCATAAAGTGTACTTTAAAATTATGGGTCTTACAAACTGCAAGGATCCTTTGAGGCACATGAACAAAGAATGAAAGAGTGCAGTGGTGAAAAGAATTCAGAAGTTGCACTACAAGCACAATCCAATAACAAAGACAAAAGAGGCAGAAGCAAATGGAGAAGTGGAAAACGGAGAAATTACAACAACACAAATGCAAGAAATCAACAAGATCATAATGGTAATAGACAAGGTGGTTCAAGAAATCATCAAAGAGGAGGCAACAGTCAAAAGGGACGAGGTGGCAAGAAGAAGTTTGATAAAAGTATCATTTAATGTTACAATTGTCAAAAATGGGGGCATTTTGTAGATGTGTGTTACTTAGGCAACAAGAGGGAATCACAACAAGATAATGCAAAGTTTGCTCATGAAGAGCAAGATGATGAACCTGTAATGTTGATGGTAACCACTAAGGAAGATGAAGTGGGAACAAATTTATGGTACTTGGACACGGGATGCTTAACTCATATGTCTGGAAGGAAAGATTGGTTCATCAATCTTGATGAATCAATGAAAAGTAAAGTGAAATTTGCAAACAGTAGCTCACTTATGGCAGAGGGTGTAGGAGAAGTTCTAATTCAAAATAAGAATGGAAAACAGTCAAAGATTTCAGAAGGTCTATTTGTCCCTGGATTGAAGTGTAATCTTCTAAGTGTTGGTCAGCTGCTTGAGAAAGGTTACATGATGAAACTTGAGGATAAGCAATTGAAAGTGTATGATGAAAATAACAAACTTATTTTAAAGTCACCTATGTCAAAGAATAGTTCCTTTAAGGTAGCAATTTAGGTGCTGGAGCATAAATGTCTGGCATCAGCAATAAGTAGATAGTAATGGATCTGGCATTACAATTTGGGAAATTTAAATTTTGGAGATCTCAAGAAGATGAACATAAAAGGTGTGGTGAAAGGACTACCTCAAATACAAGAACCAACTGAAATGTGTGAAGATTGTGTCCAATCCAAACAACATAGAAGTCATTTCAGCAAGCATATGGAAGTCAGGTCAAAGGAGAAGTTGGAAGTGATCCATTCAGATTTTGTGGCCCTATGCAAGTTAACTCAATTGGAGACAATAGGTATGTTATAACTTTCATTGATGATTTCACTAGAAAATTATGGACATATTTAATCCAGAAGAAAAGTGAGGTGTTAAATGTCTTTAAGAAGTTCAAAGAGATGGTTGAGAAACAATGTGGCCATTCGATTAAAGTCTTAAGAACAAATGGAGGAGGAGAATACGTGTCAAAAGAATTTAATGAATTATGTGAGAAGGAAGGGATTGTGCATGAAATAATACCACCTTACACACCACAAAGCAATGGCACTGTAGAAAGAAAGAGCAGAACCATCATGAACATGGTAAGAACCATGTTGAAAGGAAAAGGGTTGCCAAAGTTTTTGTGGGGAGAAGCAGTGGCAACTGCCACCTATATTCTAAATAGATGTCCAACAAAGAGGCTCCATGAAGTGACACCTGAAGCAAAATGGCCATGAATCAAACCAAGCCTCAACCATCTAAAGGTCTTTGGTTCAATATGCTACAAACATGTCCCAGATCAGCTTAGAAGGAAGCTAGATGATAAAGGAGAGCAAATGGTATTGATGGGATACCATGCAACAGGAGGATACAAACTGTATGATCCTATTAATAGAAAAATAGTGATCAACAGGGATGTTTTAGTTGATGAGATTAAAGAATGGAAGTGGAGCACTGAATAAATAAGAGAATCAACAAGAGTTATGCTTGATGGTGACACCAGTAGTATAGAAGGGTTACAACTGAATGAAAGCAATATGGAAAATAGTAATAACAATGCAACAAGAAGAAACCATAGACAGAGAAGTTTACCTCAAAGGTTGTAGGATTGTGAGATGATTCAAGATAATGAAATTGATTTAGATGGTGAGCTAGTGCATCTGGCACTATTAGCAGGAGCTAAACCAATAAGTTTTGAGTGTGCTGCAAAAGATCCTAAATGGATTGGAGCCATGAAGGATGAGTTGCATTCAATTGAAAAAAAAATATCAAACCTGGGAACTAGTAGAGCTGTCAGATGAGAATAAAGCAATTAGTGTGAAATGGGTATATAAGGTGAAACAAAGTCCTAGTGGTGAATGGGTCAAATACAAGGCCAGACTTGTAGCTAGAGGTTTCTTACAAAGGGATGGGATAGACTTTGAAGAAGTCTTTGCACCAGTAGCTAGAATTGAGACCATAAGAATGGTCATTGCCATTGCAAGCATGAAACGGTGGAGAATACATCAAATGGATCTGAAGTTAGCATTCTTAAATGGGCTTATTGAAGAGGAAGTATACATTGAGCAGCCTCCAGGTTTTGAGATAAAGAAGAGAAGAAAGTATATAAGTTGAAGAAAGTACTCTATGGGCTTAAACAAGCTCCAAGAGCATGGAACAAGAAGATTGATGGCTCCTTAATTCAACTTGGCTTCATCAAGTGCATATCAGAACATGGTGTATATGTGAAGGGAAGCTCAGAAACAGGAGTAATCATTGTATGTTTGTATGTAGATGACCTTCTCATTACAGGAGAAAGTGAGTATAAAATTGGAGAATTTAAGAAAAGCATGATGAAGGAATTTGAGATGACTGATATGGGACAACTCTCATATTTCCTCTGAATTGAGTTCCAAAGTACAAAGGTTGGAATAATTCCTCATCAAACCAAGTATGATGTTGAGATGTTGAAGAAATTTGAGATTGATAACTGTAATTAAGTGTCAACTCTAGCTGAAACTGACATGCATTTAACCAAAAATGATAGTGAAGAAAAGGTGGATCCTACATAATTCAGAAGATTGATAGGAGGCTTGAGATATCTGTGCAACACAAGACCTGATTAGGCTTATAGTGTTGGCTTAGTAAGCAGGTTTATGCAAAGTCCGAGAGTGTCTCATTTGTAGGTTGTCAAACGAATTCTCAGATATGTAAAAGGAACTACAAGTTATGGAATTATATTTCCAAGTGAAGGAATTGATGCTAAGGTGAGTATAATAGAATACATTGATTCAGACTGGTGTGGTGACCAGGAAGATAGGAAGGGTACAGCTGGATATGTGTTTTTGATTGGTAAAGCTCCAATCTCTTGGTGCTCGAGCAAGGAACCAGTTGTAGCTTTTTCTTCCTGCGAAGCTTAGTATATAGCAGCATCCTTAGGCTCTTGTCAAGATGTATGGCTCAATACATTGCTTGAAGAACTAAATGTAAGAAAAACAGAAGCAATCACTATGAAGATTGATAACAAGTCAACTATAAACTTGGCAAAGCATCCAATTGCTCATGGAAGAAGCAAGCACATAGAGACAAGATTTCATTACATAAGAGAACAAGTTAGCAAGGGAAAGTTGAAGCTGGAATTTTGCAGAAGTGAACAGCAAGTGGCAGACATTCTAACTAAGCCTTTGAAGATAAACACATTTAAACATCTAAGAGATGAACTAGGAATTGTATGTAGATCAATCTGAATTAAGGAGAAGTGTTGAAGTGGTTAATTCAGTTAGAGTTTGATTAGTTTACTGTTTTGTTTGTTTTAACTAACTAAATGATACAAGTCATGAAGTTAGAATATATAAATACCAATGATACAATGAAATAAAGTGTGTGCATATTTTTCACTTTTCACATTCTTTCTCATATATAATTCCTTTCATCTTCAATCATTAGAAGGTGTGTGTGAGTACAAAATCACAGTGATTAAAATTAGTTTCTAACATGATACGTGTAGACGATAATTATTATCTTTATTTTTATGATTGAGATTTTGAGATTTTTTTTTAAATATCCTTTTTCTTTTTAACCAAAATGTCACACAACGAAAAAAATATTACACAATTGTCCTACTTTTTCAACTCCATAGGAGGTCGATGGTCTGGGAAGCGATCAGCTAAAGACCCTTTTTTAATTCGTAATAGGAGGCCGCTGGTCCATGGAGCGACCTGCTACTAGCATTTGGTTTTTTTTCTCTCATTTTAACAATTGTTGTTAATTATTTAATAAATTAAAAATAATTAAATTAGTTAAAAATTAAAAATACTAATAATAAAATAAAATAAAATAAAATGCATTAATAAATAATAATAATAATAATAAATAATATTATAAATTATAAAGAAAATACATTAAAATTGAAGAAAAAAATATATAAAATTTGAGTAGATGTTCCACCATCGTTTGAACAATATTTTCTAGTATGATCAAAGACCTGACATAATCTATATTTTTTTTGTACTCTTTATGTAGTGTCCATTTCTGTTCTAATGTGTTTGCTATTTGGTGACCTTTCTTGACTCTCTACATTAGTGGATTGTGATACACCTTAACATCTTCATATTGTGGCCAATATCCTTCGTTTGGTATGAGTTGGAACGCTTCGTCGTAGACTTTTAGCATCGTTTCCACTTTGTATACATTAGGTATAAGGCTCCAATAATCGTAGGTTATGCTAGAACATGCTGCTATCACTTGTGAACAAGGCATATGTTTAGCTTCATATTTCTCACAGTCGCATCATTTGTGAGGAAGGTTTACACTGAAATGACCAATTGGTCGTCCTTCTCTTGGAACTACTATCTCGTGGACCATGAAAGTAAGGCTGCCCCGATCAAAACTATCGACTCTATGACTATTGGATTTACTTATTTCCAATTTTATAAAATTTATGCAAGTTTATGTGTATACCTGACCAGAAGCTAAAATTGATGTGTGTGTTGTTTTCCCATGGTTGGAAACATTGTCACTGATTTAAAATAAGTTGATTGGACCAAAGCAGTGATAGGAAGGTTGCACATGCTTTTTAATACTCCGTTGATCGACTCCACAAGGTTGGTTGTCATCTTACCCCAACGACTACCTCCATCGAATTCTTTAATCCAATCTTGTTGCGGTATGTTGTCTAACCATTTCAAAGGCTTCGGGTTTACTATGTCGATTTCTCTACGGTAGTATCGATATGTAGGCTCATTAATCGAGTAACTTGTATTGAAAGAGTAGACATTATTACACTAATTATAAAAATT
This sequence comes from Cicer arietinum, assembly GCF_000331145.2. Lineage (NCBI taxonomy): Eukaryota > Viridiplantae > Streptophyta > Magnoliopsida > Fabales > Fabaceae > Cicer > Cicer arietinum. Next base: position 1,629 of record NW_027338086.1, on the reverse strand, counting down.
AAGGTTGAAATTATTAAAAATTAAGAATGAAATTATTACCCATAGAAATAACTTTTTTCATCAAAGCATTGTCCTTAAATTCCCTTGCAAAATTTTGTGATTTATGTCGGACGCACAACATATGCTTCGAAGAAGGATCTTGCCATCCATTATTCGGAATATTATAACCATTCTTAAAGGATTCATGTCTATCTAAAATCAAACAAATGTTAGTTTGTGGAGTGACATATTTTCTCAAAAAGAAATTGCAACCCTCTTTTGTCTCATCTTCCACAAGAGCATAAGCAAAAGGAATTACATTGTCGTTCCCATCCTGTGCAACTGCTACCAATAGAGTTCTCTTGTACTTGTCGTACAACCAAGTGCCATCAACTTGTACTATTGGTTTGCAGAATTTAAAGTCAGATATGCACAGAACGAAAACCCAAAATAGTCTATGAAAGATCCTTATCCCATTTATCAAACTATTCTCATGATAAACTAGGATTGTTTCCATTTTAATTTTGGATCATAGAGCAAACATTTGCATAACCAACAACCATTGTGGGAATTGATTATAAGACTCTTCCCAATTGCCATAAATTTGATCAATCGCTTTTTTTTTCCCATCCAGGCCTTTCTATAACTAACTGTGTAGTTGCGTAAAGTCCAAATCTGAGTAATAATGACCTTTACTTTGATTGAAGGATCCACTTTCACAACTTGCATTATGTTTGTACATATCATGTTAGAATCGAACTTCATATGATCTTGTGACAATACAAAATTTATGCATGTATGAGGCACATTCAATTTACCAATCACCAACAATTCACTCTTTTTGCAATTTGAAGCTTTGCATCTAAACAAACAATTTAGACTTGAACAATAAATAATATACGTTTCTAAATCTGATTTTTGTACCACAAAGTTCAATGATTATTTTAAATGGTAATGTTTGATTGCATGTACGCATTCATCTTTATTTTGAAACTTCATTCCAACTGTAAGAGTTTCATCTACTGTTGGGACTTCGTTAATGAACAAGTGATAAAATAAGTTGATTGCTCTTGAGTATCTAAATTGATGTTCTTCAGGTGAGATGGTGGATCGAATTTAGGTAGGATAGATTGATCTTCTGCTTCCATATCTTCACCAACATCAATGTCATCGTCAAAATTACCAAATTATCTATATTTATCGAACAACATCTCTGTAATCCCCGTTTACAACGGTCGTCATATCCTCATGTGCAGTTGACCTCTCAACCAACCCCGCTACAATAAAACATAGTAGAATTTTCTTTATCATCACCCCACCTACATGTCCCTACTGAAGTTTCATGTTATGATCCACCACCGACTCAGTATTACGTTCCGTAATGCCAAAAATACCAAATCCCGGTTATTGTAACACCCTAATTTATTGTTATACCTTAATTTATTATTATTATTATTATTATTATTATTATTATTATTATTATAAATTAGTGATATTTTCTTACACATGCGTTCCTTGTGGTAGAATAATTTTTTTTTACGTGATTGTCTTTATGTTTTTCTTTATAGTTATTTAAATAAAAATCACTGATCATTGTTATTAAATCTATTTATTTTATTTAATAATAATAATAATATATACTAGTTTTGA
>NW_027338085.1:5401-5642 GCF_000331145.2 Cicer arietinum | reverse complement strand
AGGAAATCAACCTAAGACCAGAAAAGCTTACATTGCCTGGAACGATAATGATGAAGAGTCATCCGCATCTTCAGAAGATGAAGAAGCCAATCTTTGTCTCATGGCCAATACAAAATTAGATTCTGACAGTGAGGTAAGCTCTCAATCTAATCCATCTTATAATGAATTACATGATGCATTCAATGAACTTCATGATGAATATGTGAATGTACTCAAACAATTGATTAGTACTAAGAAACTG
>NW_027338085.1:0-1536 GCF_000331145.2 Cicer arietinum | reverse complement strand
ACTTAAGAGGAAATCGATTTGGACATCGATTTAGTAAAGAAGGATCAATTACGAAATCGATTGGCAAATCGATTTACAAGATGTCCGTTGAGAAAAATTATAGCCGTTGGAAGTGGGTGTAACAGATACTTTTCAGACAACGGTAACCTAATTGGTTGGGCAATAGATTTGGTAAACCCAGAAGTTAAAAACAATCGATTGGGAAATCGGTTCTGAACAGTTCTATATAAACCCTAAATCGATTTCTCAACCCATTTTTCACCATCTACTCTCAGTTTTCTCACCAATACTCAATTCCTCTGCATCTAATCCTTCTCAGTCAATCATTTCAACAATCTTCTATCATCAAACAACAATGGCTCGCGTCAAACAAACTGCAAGGCGTCCATCATCATCTAAATCAATTTCACTGGATTCATCTTCTACTTCAAGTGGAAGAACACCGTCACCTCCACCTCCCTCACCTCCAGCCAAAAGAGTGTCAATACCCACTCACAAGGTATTGGCGAAGGACAAGGGAAAAGTTGTTGCTACTTCTCAGGAACCTACCAAAAAGATGAAAGCTCCTCAAACGGAAAAACTTATGGGTGATGCCTTGAAGGGAGCCACCCAGAAGAAGAAGAAGACTTCTCCTCAACCAAAGAAGGTTCTGCCTTCTAAAGATAAACAAGTTGAAGACACTTCTCTACCTTCTTCCTTCTTGAAAAGAAAAATCCAAGAAGCAAGGACTTTGGATTTCACATACTTTGATTCAAATGGTTTTACCTTCCAAAACCATTTGAGATTTCATGGACTGGTGGATTTCCTTTCTTGCCCACTGGAAATTTACCCAAAGTTAATTAGGGCTTTTTACTCCACTTTCATTCTAACAAAAATTAGGTTTGCTGCTGAAGTAAAAGGCAAGAGAATTTCAATGACATTCGAGGAATTATCTAAGTTGATTGGTTTACCATTCTATGGTTACACCATTGATGGAAGATCAGAAGGATGGGAATCATCAGTGGACAAGCATGCGGCAACACAGGAACTGATGATCGAAGGATTTGTTGAGAAGGTATCCCTTCCAACAGGTCAAATGAAAGTTCAACACCAGATGCTTATGTACGTACTAACACGTATGTTAGTACCACGCGCCGACAATCACACAGTTGTACAGCGGCTGGATATTATCCTGCTATGGGGACTGTACAAAGAGCTCAGGATGAGCTGGGCTTGGATCGTGCTGCTGAATATGATCGAGTCAGCACAAGGCAAGCACCTGCTACCCTATCCCCAACTGGTTACAAAGAATCTGAGGCATTTCAAGGTGTCTCTGGCCAATGAAGAATCTATCAAAACCACCCTCGCATTTGGTGAATCTATTGTCAACCAAATGCAACTGAGACGCATCAATGGCATATGGACTAGAGCTTCGTCTACTACTGAACAACCACAACCAAGTGCAGAACCGACTGAACCTACTGAAGCACCATCTGAGATTATGGCTAAGCTGCTGGAGCTGATAGCATCACAGGCTGCCCACAATGCAAAGGTGGA
>NW_027338084.1:0-1049 GCF_000331145.2 Cicer arietinum | reverse complement strand
AAATGTTTTGGATTTGTAATTGGAGAAACTTTTCCGCTGCTTGTAAATTATAATGACTCAGTTATTTATCCAAAGGCATTTCTTTATCTATTTCTCTGTTTCATTTTAAACTTTTGAAAAAAAAAAATATACCCTCGCTTTGAAAAACGGGGTGTTACATTGTGGTATCAGAGCATAGGTTTGGTTTTCTTTGGGGGCTGTGGAACCTTGGTTATAGATTGTAGGTCGACCTATAGTTTAGGAGTTGTTATCTGATCATGTGTCGGTTTAGGGGACTTGAGTTGTCAAGTCCAATATGTTTATGTGTTGTTATAGTCGGACATTAGTTGGAATTTTTTTTAAGTAGTGTTAAGACTCTACTTGATGATGGTTTTATAGGAAACCATGCTGCCAAGAAGGAATGACGCTATAGGAATGATCAAATGGCGGAGGCTATGAATAACATGGCTGCTTCTGTTGCTGCACAGACTGCTGCCAAGACTCAACGGGATCTTGAAAAGAGGGGAAGAGAGATCCGTGCTGCAGAGTCAAGAGGGTTGGAAGACTTCCGTCGTTACAATCCTCCTAAGTTCAAGGGGGATGAGGGTTCAGAGAAGGCGGATCAATGGATCCAAGAAGTGGAGAAAATCTTTGATATGATAAAGTGTCAGGCGGGAGTGAAGGTCAGCTATGCCACTTATATGCTGTTGGGGGCTGCTGAGTACTGGTGGAGGAGTGCAAGGTTATTGATGGGAGCAGCCCACGAGGAGGTGAACTGGGAATCGTTTAAAAGGAAGTTTTTAGACAAATACTTCCCGATGAGTACCAGGACTAAATTGGGTGACGACTTTCTAAAACTTCACCAGGGGAGCATGACTGTGGGCGAGTATGCTGCTAAATTTGAATCGCTATCGAGGCATTTCAGGTTCTTCCGTGAAGAAATTGATGAACCATTCATGTGTCATTGTTTCCAAGACGGAATGAAGTATGACATTCAAGACTCCGTCTTACCCTTGGGAATTCAATGTTTCCAAGCGCTGGTGGAGAAATGTAGAGAAGTGGAAGATATG
>NW_027338083.1:0-1137 GCF_000331145.2 Cicer arietinum | reverse complement strand
ATGGTGAAGGATTCTAAACAAGTTAATTATTTATTGAAAAGTGAAATACATATTTCTTTCAATATATTAAATACATAATTTTCCATAAAAAAATAGTTTTCTAAAAATATTTTAAATTTTTATTTTATAAAGTATATGTTGATTTAAAATTAACAAAAAAAATAGTTAACCGTCACACGAATATAAATAATATCAACATATTCGTCTAGTGAACAATATGTATAAGTATTTGACAGTACGCCAAAAATAATATTTTATAGCGCTTATTAAATACAAACGTTGTTGTATAATATTTTAAAAATAACAGAGGATACAACATCGCTTTTTTGACAAGCGTTGTGAAAAAAACGTTGTTGTAGGGTTATACAGGGTCGCATAGCGCTGGCACATAATGTTTACAAGACTTATACAACGCTTTTTCAAAAGCGCTGTAAACAGAAGCGCCCTTCACATAATGTTTTACAGCGCTTTTGGAGCGCTGTAAAATATAGCGCTCCCACCTTATGTTACATAGCTTTTAAAGCGTTTTTTGACCAGCGTTGTAAAAGACTTGTGCTTTCACATAATTAAAGGACCTATTAGAGCGCTTATTTTACAAGCGCTGTAAAATCATTCACTTTAAATAAAAATCATTTACTTTAAATAAATAAAAATCATTTACTTTAAATAAATAAATAAAAATTTAAAATAAATTTAAAATAAATTTAAAACAAATTTAATACATTGTCATAACCCTACGAACCCTCATCTCCTCTACTCTGCGAACCCTCATCTCCTCTAATCTGCGCCCATCTACTACTCCTTCTTTAAAAAAAATTGGATACGTTGTCTTAGGTACTGTATTTATTAATTTGTTATTGTCACAAAAACTAATAAATTATTACATAATAAATCATATAAGTGTGTTTTGGAGAGAGTTATTTCAAATAACCTGACAACTTTCTTAGTTGACAGAAAATTAGTTGATGGAGTGATAGTTTATAATGAGATAATTGGCTTTGCGAAAACAAAGAAACATAAGTGCTTGACGTTGAAAGTAGATTTTGAAAAAAATGTACGACCCAATTAGTTATCAATACTTACATTTTATGCTTAAAAAGATGAATTTTTTAGATAAATGTATTACTTGGATATGGG
>NW_027338082.1:0-1799 GCF_000331145.2 Cicer arietinum | reverse complement strand
GATCCACTATTACCCATATAGAATCATTCTTTCTTCTTGTTTTTGGCAATCCAATTATAAAATCCATGGAAATGCTGTCCCACTTCCATTCCGTTATATCTAAAGGTTGCAACATCCCAGCAGGTCGCTGATGTTCCACCTTCGCTTTCTGACAAGTTAGACAAGTCGATACATACTCCGCTACATGTTTCTTCATTCCTGGCCACCAATAATGCTGTCTCAAATCCTGATACATCTTTGTTGCTCCAGGATGAACACTCAACTTGCTCTTATGAGCCTCTTCTAAGAATGTTTTCCTCATATCTGTAATCTCTGGTACACAAATCCTACCATTACATCGCAAAAGAGGAACCTTGCACTATTAGGTTCCTCTTTTCTTGTATTAAGACGTCATCTTGAGAATTTGCAATGTCTTCAAGTAGTCCACTCGAAATCTTAATCATTCCGAATTTCAAAATTCCCGGTGCAAACTCTACGTTCAAGTGTAGGTCTCTAAAATCTTCCCACAACTCTTGTTGTCTAGCTATAATTGTTGAAGACACCGATACACTTCTTCTACTCAACGAATCAGCCACTATATTGGCCTTCCCAGGGTGGTACTGCAGTGTGAAATCAAAATCTTTGAGAGTCTCCATCCACTGTCTCTGGCGCATGTTCAGTTCCTTCTGATCAAACAAATATTTCAAACTTTTATGGTCACTGAACACTGTGAACGTGCACCCATATAAATAGTGCCTCCAGATCTTCAATGCAAAAACAACAGCAGCAAGCTCCAAATCATGAGTAGGGTAGTTTCTCTCATGAATCTTCAGTTGCCTTGAGGCATAAGCTACAGCTTTCTTGTGTTGCATCAGAACACATCCCAAACCTTGGTAAGATGCATCACAATAAACTTCATAGGGTTTGTAACACCCCGATTTTCAAAGCGAGGGTGTATTTTTTTTTTCAAAAGAAATTAAAATAAAACAGAGTAAAACAAATAAGGAAATACCTTTGGATAAATAATTGAGTCATTATAATTTACAAGCAGCGGAAAAGTTTCTCAAAATACGAATCCAAGGTATTTACACTTAAAGAGGTGGTACATAGACCCCATCATAAATAACATGTCAAACAGACCATATTAGTCCCTATACATCAACCTAATCTGATCATCCTACCAAAAACTATACACCCTGGGTGATCTCCACGCGCCCCGTGAGATCCTCCTACATAGCTCCAGTCAAGCATTCCCATCTACATTACCATCCGTAGGGTATGAACCAGTAGGGTCGTCCTGACTCTCATCTGAGGGCAAAGCCCAGATTTCCACAATAGTTGTAAAGGGTCACCAACCGAAATTAACAGATAACACATAACTTTTAAGTTTTAAATGCACAAAATAACCTTTCAACTAAGCATGCACCTTAAAAGGATTTTCCATATGCTAAAAGTTCATATAATGCTTGCCAATTAACAATGAACTCAAAATAAAGTTCTCAATCCATCAAGTAATACATAACTGACCAAAGCATTGATAAATCAATTGAGCAATCGATTATCTAACTCAAAATAAGAGTTTCTACTGAGCCAATCGATTGCCAAATCGATTTGGTCAGTTCTGCTGAGTTCCTGCATGACCAAATCGATTTCTAAATCGATTTTGGCAGTTTTTCTGAGTTCCTGTGTTGCCAAATCGATTTCGTCAGTTTTGCTGAGTTCCTGCCGCTCTACCAATCGATTTCCAAATCGATTTGTTAAAAGATTTTGAAAGACATATTTATACAATCGATTGGCAAATCGATTAGGTTAAAATAGTG
>NW_027338081.1:0-1038 GCF_000331145.2 Cicer arietinum | reverse complement strand
TCATCCAATGACACAAACACACCTGTTGGATGCACAAGATTGGTTAAAAACCCTAATTGGATTGGAATAAATCTAGCGAGGTCGAAAATGACCTAAATATTCATCCAATGACACGAATGAACTTATTGGATGCACAAGATTGGTTATAAACCCTAGGTGGACAAGAATAAGTCTAGGTAGGACGAAAATGACATAAATGTTCATCCAATGACACAAACACACCTCATGGACGCACAAGATTGGTTAAAACCCCTAGTTGGACAAGAATAAGTGTAGGAAGGACGAAAATGACCTAAATGTTCAACCAATGACACAAACACACCTATTGGATGCACAAAATTTGTTAAAAACCCTAATTGGACTAGAATAAACATAGGGAGGACGAAAACGACCTATATGTTCATCCAATGACACAAACACACCTATTAGATGCACAAGATTGGTTAAAAACCCTAATTGGGCAAGAATAAGTCTAGGAAGGACGAAAATGACCTAAACGTTCATCAAATGACACAAACACACTTATTGGATGCACAAGATTGGTTAAAAACCATAATTGGACTAGAATAAACCTAGGGAGGACGAAAATGACCTAAATGTTCCTCCAATGACACAAAAGAACTGATTGGATGCACAAGATTGGTTAAAAACCCTAATTGGACAAGAATAAGCCAAGGGAGGACGAAAATGACCTAAATGTTAATCCAATGATATAAACTCACCTATTATATACACAAGTTTGGTTAAAAAACCCTAATTGGACTAGAACAAACCTAGGGATGACGAAAATGACCTAAATGTTCTTCCAATGACACAAACACACCAATTGGATGCACAAGATTGGTTAAAAACCTAGTAGGACAAGAATAAGTATAGGAAGGACGAAAATGACCTAAATGTTCATCCAGTGATTCAAACACACATATTGGATGCACAAGATTGATTAAAAACCCTAATTGGACTAGAACAAACACGTAAGGAGGACCAAGATGACCTAAATGTTCATCCAATGACACAAACACACCTATTGGATGCACA
>NW_027338080.1:1058-1347 GCF_000331145.2 Cicer arietinum | reverse complement strand
ATGTTAATGAAAGTGAATCGACTGAGTAATCGATTGTTTGATCTCGCATTTTGAACAAAACAAGTATAATCGATTATTCAATCGACTCTGATATGAACTGAGTATCAGTTTCTGATGTATGCATTAAAAAAATCGATTTGTAAATCGATTAGTTCATCTATTTCAAGAATTTCAAGAAAAACAAGAAATGCGAAATCGATTGGGAAATCGATTTGTCTGAAGTTTTTCTGAAACTATATAAACTGAATCAATCACAATTCTGAAGTTTTTCTGAAAAAGACTGAAAGAA
>NW_027338080.1:0-361 GCF_000331145.2 Cicer arietinum | reverse complement strand
TAACTCACAAACATTATTGGCAAATACTTAGTGTGAGAATTCATTGTGATTGAATCAAGTGTTTTAGTTTTTTTTTTTGAAAGAACCATCTTTGTAAAAGAAATAGAGTGGAAATCCAGTATTGTGAAACTGTTGGTCATCTTTTAGAGTGTGTGTGATCATCTAAAAGAGATCTCAATCTGATCTTGCTAGAGCTTGGTGATTAGTTCTTAAGGATAAATTGGTTGTTGTTGTAGATTGATGTTGAGTTAGATGTGTAAGACCCATAATTTTAGAGTATACTTTATGTATTTTAGTTTATTTTGGTATTGAACTCGGAGGCTTTTTAGCCAAAGTTATTAATATTTTGGAGTTTATATGA
>NW_027338079.1:1473-1810 GCF_000331145.2 Cicer arietinum | reverse complement strand
AAGGATTACATTTGCTTCTCCGAGGTCTTTCATATCAAAGTTGTTACACAACAATGATTTCAAGATATTTACAGCATAAATGTTTGAATCAAATATAAGTATCTCGTCTATATAGAGACATATGATAGTGCAAATGCCATTTTCAAATTTGTAATAAATACATTTGTCACTTTCATTCACTTTAAACTCATTCGATATAATAAAGTTATCAAACTTTTCATGCCATTTCTTTGGAGCTTATTTAAGACCATACATGGATTTATCTAACATACATACCCTGTATTCCTGTCCTTGAATTACAAAACCTTTAGGTTGCTCCATAATAGATTTCTTCTTC
>NW_027338079.1:726-1378 GCF_000331145.2 Cicer arietinum | reverse complement strand
TAGTGCAAATGTCATTTTCAAATTTGTAGTAAATACATTTGTCACTTTCATTCACTTTAAACTCATTCGATATAATAAAGTTATCAAACTTTTCATGCCATTTCTTTGGAGCTTATTTAAGACCATACATGGATTTATCTAACATACATACCCTGTATTCTTGTCCTTGAATTACAAAACCTTTAGGTCGTTCCATAATAGATTTCTTCTTCCGAATCACCTTTTTAAAAAAATTGTTTTAACATCCATTTGGTGTATCACCAAGTTAAGAATAGTTGCTAGTGATATAAGTATTCAATTGGATGTTATTCTAGTGAACGGTGGAAAAAGTGTCGAATAAATATATTTTTTCTCTTTGTCTAAAACCTTTGGCTACAAGGTGTGCCTTGTATTTATCAATCGATCCATCGGGTTTTAGTTTCTTTTCCAAAATCCATTTACAACCTGTTGCTTTGCAACCAAGAGGCAAGTATACTAATGTCAGGTTCGGTTAGACTCTAGAGAATCCATTTCATCGTTTATAGCTTCTTGCCATAGATCTGCATCCAATGATTATAGAGCTTCTTTAAGATTTGCAGGATCCTCTTCTAGATTATAAGCCATATATTCTGGTCCATAATCTATAGCAACTCTTACTCTCTTACTCCTTTGA
>NW_027338079.1:0-319 GCF_000331145.2 Cicer arietinum | reverse complement strand
ATTGTCTTTTCTTCACTATCTCATAAGGAGATGTTTTGTTTTTAGATTTAAGAACTATATTCAAAACATAACAAATAAACAATATATTTTCTTCACACCAATGAGATGTAGTACTAGAGTTAAACATACTAGCAACAACTAGTTCAATAAAAGTTATATTCTTTTTTCTTTTCAACTTTACCATTCACTTCAAGTAATTATGGTGTAGTTGTTCCATGTATAATTTCATACAATTTATAAAACTCATTAAATAAATTAAATCATACTTGGAATCTCTTAATCTTTATACTAAATTGATTTTCAATTTCAGCTGTAAAGA
>NW_027338078.1:720-2146 GCF_000331145.2 Cicer arietinum | reverse complement strand
TAGGTCATATTGGTCTTTTTTAGGGTTAGGGATTACGGTTCAAGTTTTAGGGTTTAGGATTTAGGTCGTAGGAATTAGGTTTTAGGATTTTTGTTTTTGGTTTTAGGTTTTAGGTTTTTAGTTTTAGATTTTAGGTTTTAGGGTTTAGGGTTTAGGTTTTAGATTTTATGGTTTAGGTTTCAGGGTTTAGGGTTAGGGTTTAGTGTTTAGGGTTTACGGTTTAGGGTTTAGGGTTTAGGGTTTAGGGGTTAGGGTTTAGAGTTTAGGGTTTAGGGTTTAGGGTTTAGGGTTTAGGGTTTAGGGTTCAGGGTTTAGGGTTTTGGGTTTTGGGTTTAGGGTTTTGGGTTTAGGGTTTTGGGTTTAGTGTTTAGGGTTTAGGCTTTAGTGCTTTGCGTTTCGGGTTTATGGTTAAAGGTCTAGGTCAGATCTAGTGTATTTTGGTTCTTAATCAATGTAGTTCCTCGAATAAGTGCATAAGAATTACTAGATTTTGATTTTAGGTCATTTTTGTTTTTGTTATGTTTCTTTCTGTCAATTTTAGTTCTTATATCTGTAGTTCGTCCAATAAGTGCCAAAGTCTCAATACATTAATAATTTAGGTCATTTTGGTCTTTACTAGATTAAGGGATTAGGGTTTAGGTTTTATGGTTTAAGGGTCTAGGTCTATTCTAGTCCATTTTGGTTTTTATCAATGTATTTCATGAAGTAATTAAAAGCATAATTCTCAATGGATATAGATTTTAGGTCATTTTGTTGTTTACTAGGTGTAATCTAGCCTATGTTGTTTCTAAAACAATGTAGTTCGTTTAATATGTTCAAAAGATTCAATATATTAAAATTTTAGGCCATTTTGATATGTTTCTTTTTTTCCGTTTTAGTTCTTATTCATTTTAAGGTTTAGGGTTTGGGGTTTGGGATTTAGGGTTTAAGAAAAAGGGTTAAGGGTCTAGGTGTGTTCTAGTTCATTTTGGTTCTAAAAAAAATGCAGTTCGTCGAATAAGTGTATAAGTCTCATTGGATTTAGATTTTAGGTTATTTTGGTTTTTGATATGTTTCTTTGTGTCCATTTTAGTTCTTATTCATTGTAGGGTTTAGCTTTAGGGTTAACGGTTAAGGGTTAACGGTTAAGGTTCTAGGTTTATTATAGACCATGTCTCTTCTTAATCAACGTAGTTCGTTGAATTAGTGAATCAATCTAACCGGTTTTAGATTTTGGTTATTTTTGTTTTTGAAATGTTTCTTTTTGTACATTTTATTTCTTATTCATTGTAGTTCGTCCAATAAGTACAAAAGTCAAAATGGATTAATATTTTAGGTCATATTGGTCTTTTTTATGTTTAGGGATTACGGTTTAAGTTTTAGGGTTTAGGATTTAGGTCGTAGGAATTAGGTTTTGGGATTTTTGTCTTTGGTTTTAGGTTTTAGG
>NW_027338078.1:0-440 GCF_000331145.2 Cicer arietinum | reverse complement strand
TGTCAATTTTAGTTCTTATATGTGTAGTTCGTCCAATAAGTGCCAAAGTCTCAATACATTAATATTTTAGGTCATTTTGGTCTTTACTAGTTTAAGGGATTAGGGTTTAGGGTGTAGGTTTTATGGTTTAAGGGTCTAGGTCTATTCTAGTCCATTTTTGTTTTAATCAATGTATTTCATGAAATAATTAAAAGCATAAATCTCAATGGATATAGATTTTAGGTCATTTTGTTGTTTACTAGGTGTAATCTAGTCTATTTTGTTTCTAAAACAATGTAGTTCGTCTAATATGTGCAAAAGATTCAATATATTAAAATTTTAGGCCATTTTGATATGTTTCTTTTTTTTATTTTCCGTTTTAGTTCTTATTCATTTTGAGGTTTAGGGTTTGGGGTTTGGGATTTAGGGTTTAAGATTAAGGGTTAAGGGTCTAGGTCTAT
>NW_027338077.1:0-2557 GCF_000331145.2 Cicer arietinum | reverse complement strand
CGACTACGACTACGACTAAGACGTGCACGTGGCGCGCGCGCGTGTGTTGGCTTGCTAGATGTGTGGCGTAGCAACGGAATCCAAAATTTTCAATCGGATGTGGGTAAAACAACACATGCGCGACGACTACGACTACGACTACGACTAAGATGTGGACGTGGCGCGCGTGCGTGTGTCGGCTTGCTAGTTGAGTCCCGTAGCAACGGAATCGATTTTTTCAACCAATCCCCAGTCACCAGTCACGAGTCGTGACTCACGAGCCCCCAGTCACCAGTCACGAGTCGCGACTCACGAGCTCCCAGTCACCAGTCACGAGTCACCAGTCACAAGTCACGAGTCGCGACTCACGAGCCCCCAGTCACCAGTCTCGAGTCGAGACTCTCGAGCCCCTAGTCACCAGTCACTTAGTAACGCAATCCAAATTTGTTTTTCAATGAAGTTTTTTGATGTCCATGTTATGTGTTTTATGATGCAAGTCCCAGGATAAATTTTAATCATAACACCAGTCACTAGTCACGAGTCGCGACTCACGAGCTCCCAGTCACCAGTCACGAGTCACCAGTCACAAGTCACGAGTCGCGACTCACGAGCCCCCAGTCAATAGTCACCAGTCCCCAGTCACCAGTCACTAGTCACGAGTCGCGACTCACGAGCTCCCAGTCACCAGTCACGAGTCACCAGTCACAAGTCACGAGTCGCGACTCACGAGCCCCCAGTCAATAGTCACCAGTCCCCAGTCACCAGTCACTAGTCACGAGTCGCGACTCACGAGCTCCCAGTCACCAGTCACGAGTCACCAGTCACAAGTCACGAGTCGCGACTCACGAGCCCCCAGTCAATAGTCACCAGTCCCCAGTCACCAGTCACGAGTCGCGACTCACGAGCTCCCAGTCACCATTCACGAGTCACCAGTCACAAGTCACGAGTCGCGACTCACGAGCCCCCAGTCACCAGTCCCCAGTCACGAGCCCCCAGTCACCAGTCATCAGTCACGAGTCGCGATTCACGAGCCCCCAGTCACCAGTCCCCAGTCACGAGCCCCCAGTCACGAGTCGCGATTCACGAGCCCCCAGTCACCAGTCCCCAGTCACGAGCCCCCAGTCACGAGTCGCGATTCACGAGCCCCCAGTCATCAGTCCCCAGTCACCAGTCCCCAGTCACCAGTCCCCAGTCACCAGTCCCCAGTCACCAGTCCCCAGTCACCAGTCCCCAGTCACCAGTCCCCAGTCACCAGTCCCCAGTCACCAGTCCCCAGTCCCCAGTCACCATTCCCCAGTCACCAGTCACCAGTCACGATTCGCGACTCACGAGCCCCCAGTCCCCAGTCACCAGTCACGAGTCGCGACTCACGAGCCCCCAGTCACCAGTCCCCAGTCACGAGCCCCCAGTCACGAGTCGCGATTCACGAGCCCCCAGTCATCAGTCCCCAGTCACCAGTCACCAGTCCCCAGTCACCAGTCCCCAGTCCCCAGTCACCATTCCCCAGTCACCAGTCACCAGTCACGATTCGCGACTCACGAGCCCCCAGTCCCCAGTCACCAGTCACGAGTCGCGACTCACGAGCCCCTAGTCACGAGTCACTTAGTAACGCAATCCAAATTTTGTTTTCAACGAATTTTTTGATGTCCATGTTATGTGTTTTATGATGCAAGTCCCATGATAAATTTTAATCATAATTATGTTTTTAATTTTTTTTAATATTTTTAAATTATATTTTTAATATTTTCTGCATTTTAAAAAATTATAATTAAATAATCCCTTTCCAGAAAATTCCAATTTTTTGTGGGAAGTGTTATTTAATTATTGACAACGTCCCTGTAAAATTTCAAGAAAAAATTCCAAGTCTAGGTACCTCAACTCGAAAATGTGCCCCTTATATAATTTTTTAAAAATTCATTTTTAATATTTTCTGCACTTTAAAAAATTATAATTAAATAATCCCTTTCCAGAAAATTCCAATTTTTTGTGGGAAGTGTTATTTAATTATTGACAACGTCCCTGTAAAATATCAAGAAAAAATTCCAAGTCTAGGTATCTCAACTCAAAAATGTGCCCCTTATATAATTTTTTAAAAATTCACCGTTTGTCAAAAAAGTTCCAAATTTTTTTGAGGAGATTAATATTGGGTTGATGAATCGCAGGTCATGACTAGGGTGTGCCCGGGCTGGCTCGGACACTTTTTGTGAGCTCTCGGACACTTTTTGCCAGCTTTCGGACCCTTTTTGTGAGCTCTCGGACACTTTTTGCCAGCTTTCGGACCCTTTTTGTGAGCTCTCGGACACTTTTTGCCAGCTTTCGGACCCTTTTTGTGAGCTCTCGGACACTTTTTGCCAGCTTTCGGACCCTTTTTGTGAGCTCTCGGACACTTTTTGCCAGCTTTCGGACCCTTTTTGTGAGCTCTCGGACACTTTTTGCCAGCTCTCGGACACTTTTTGCCAGCTCTCGGACACTCTTTGCCAGCTCTTGGACACTTTTTGCCAGCTCTTGCTGGGCCTGACTGGCTTGGACATCTTTGGGCAATAGTCACTTTTTGTGACTGTGGCAGGTACGGGATGTC
>NW_027338076.1:0-1539 GCF_000331145.2 Cicer arietinum | reverse complement strand
TTTTGATCTATGGTAGGAAATGAACAAACCATAGATAGATGGTATTAACTAAGGTTGGTCCTACTTTGTGGTTTTTATTATTTATTTTATTCAATTTTATAAAATGATTCTTTTGTTTCATTTGATAAAAAAGAGTGCAGAAAGTATTAGTTTGATAAAAGACTCGTTGGTGTGTATTAAATTTTGGCATCATTCTAGCAGGGCCTTATTTTTTTAATTTAATTTTTAACAAAAAAAAGAATGAAGTATAAAAATACCACCATTCATTATTTGCTATTAAGGTTGAGAATCTTGTCCATTCATTATTGTCAGCTTTTTTAAATGATTTTTCCTTTTTATTCATATCACTCTCTTCGTTGATCCATGTATATCAATATGTTTTGCCTTTATCTTCATTTCACTGTGTGTACCTTAAAATAAACCTTTCTCAACAATGGAAAATTTTGGTTTGATGCATGCATCTGCAGCTTTCCATAATTCCATGTAAACGAGTATAGGGTGGGATAGGGGACTAGAAAAGTTAACCTGCATATAATTAATTCTAAATATTGTGTGGGCAATTTTTTAAAAGATTTATTAGATTAGCTTTTTGTCATTTTTTCAAAATATTGTTTGTCTATGTTAGATTTATTAGATTGACAATTCTGCCTTGGTATATTTCTTCTACCAAAATATTTGTCAAAGATTTTCTTATTAAAAATAAAGATTGTTTAATATGGTTTCGGTCTATGTATAAATCTTGCTTTTTTTTTATTTTAATAAATGTTATATTCATTCCTTTTTTTTATTAATATAATAATGAGTCTACTATTAAACTATTTTATTAGAAGTTCGTATTAGATACACTTTTAAAAATATTATATTATGATGCACTATTATATTGTAACTTAAAATTATAGTCACTTTTAAACTGTGATAATGTACATATTTTTTAATAAATTATTTCAGTAATAAAAAAGAGAGAAATATAATCTATCTTTTAAATATGTCATGATTTTGTAGAAAGTTAAATGTAATATACAATAGTATACCCAAACACATAAATACAACCCATCAAATCCAAAATTTCTAAGAGCATGTGAAACATTTGTTTTAGAGCACAAGAAATCCAACACCAATTACACACACTTTCTACTTATATACATTTACTTTTTAACATTTAGAGCTTTCTACACCTATCTCACTATTATTAACTAACTTATTCATATTTAGCTACTATTGCTTGCTTTCGGAAAAGAAAAAGAAGATACTATTACATGCTCTTTATTTTATTAGAATTGAGTATTTGCTCTTTATTTTAAAATGTTATTTTAGAAATAAGAATTTAATTTTTCTATTTTTATTAAAGATAAGAGCTTAATTTTATAATCCAAAAGATTAAAATTTAAATATCGATTAAAAAGTTCTAAAATATAATAATTATTAATACCACTTTAATTCATCATAATTTTTTTTAAAATGATAACATTACATTATTTTTTTCTACCTCCTTTATGTGTCTTTATCAATTTCTTTCTTTGATAGAATCTTTAACATGCT
>NW_027338075.1:0-1787 GCF_000331145.2 Cicer arietinum | reverse complement strand
TTATTCCAAAAATGGAAGAACTGGTTTTCTGTGGTGAAACAAATAGTGGAGACATGGTAGACAAAAGAGGATTAGATAAGAGAGTACTAAAGTCATGTGTAGGGCAGTGAGGTGGTTGAGAAATAGAGGGAATATGTGAAGGGATAGCGCCAGATGTTTAAGCAAAAAGAGTGGGATGTGATGGGATATGTTCTGGAGAACGTTTTGGAGGGGGTGGAGAACGTTCTGGTGTAGGAGTTTTGTCTGAGATTGCATTGGGATCAGTAGAAGGAGAAGAAAAAGAAATAGAATTTCTGGAAGGTCGTCTTTAGGCTGATCTCTTCCTTTTGAGAGAGATGGGACAGGATGGAAGAGTAGTTGTTGGAGCAGAGGCAGTGTTGCGCATATGAGATAAATTTTTGGTGGAAAACTTGGAAATTTTGATCAAGGATTTTTCAGATGCAAGAGATACTCCAAAATGCCTGAAGATTTTAGTCAGGACCATGCCATAAGGCACAATATTCTTTTTGTAATCTTTCTGGGCTGCACAGATCATGTGCTGGAGAATAACATGAGGTAAGTTCAATCTCTTGCAGTTTAACAGATGATAGATGAGCAAGGCGTCATTATCAGAAACGTACTCATGACTTCCACAGTGTGGAAGTAGAGTATGTTGACACATATTGTTGAAGACTTTAGGAAGAGGCTTTAAGTATGTGGCTAAATAACGTGTGGAGTTTTCTTCAAAAAGCTCAGCCTGCACATCTGTCTTTCTAAGACCCAGACCTGCATACCAGTTGTCACCATAGACACATGGCCCTTCTGTTGGAAGCTGGAGAATGTTGGCCAAAATGTCTGGAGTCAATCTGATTTCTACTCCCTTTATTTTTGAGATAAAAAGAGATTTGTCAGCAAAGGTTTTGGCATTGCAATAGAAAGCACGAACGACTTCTGGGAAAAAGGATTCAGAGATCTTTAAGAAGGAGGTCCATCCAAGAGCATCCGTATGGTGCTGAACAGCATTGCCATCCACAACCAGATTATCAAAAACAAAAATTCTTCCTATCCCAACTGGGCGTTGAGCCCATTTTTCATTGAAGAGTTTTGATTTTGCAAGGGAGATTAGAGGAGGAGCATTCTGTTTTGGTTTCTTAGTTGGGGGAGATGGTTCAGAATCAGAGGATGTGGATATAGGGGAAGATCGTTTGGAATTCTTTTGTGAAGAAGATTTTGGTGGAGGGGCAGTTGGAGAACGTTCTTGTGGTGGGGAACGTTCTTGTGGAGGAGCAGTTGGAGAACGTTCTTGTTCTGGAGAAATTGGTTTTTGACTGTTTTTTAGGTTTTGTTTTGGGACAAGCTTTTTCTTTCTTTGAGGATTTGGGAGATTTTTCGAGCAAGAAACTGAGCAATAGTGATTGTGTTTTTGGTTCTCATGGGTTTAGTTGGTGGTTTAGGTTGAGAGAGTGGTTCCTTTTGGTTTGGAGAAGGAGAAACGATGTCATTTAACGATCTCCGTTTTTGATGGGGAGGAGTTGCGTGTGAAGGTTCAGAAGAGAAAGCCGATTTTGAGGGTGTCGAAGGATTAGTAGTCGTTGGTGGACTTTGTGGTGAAGGTGTTGGTACTGTAGGCATCGTGTGTCTGTGTGGTTCAGTTTGTGTTGGTGATTTTTCTACTGGGGGAAATGATGAAGTAAAAAGGTTTAGGGTTCAAGGACTTTGATGTACCAATACCAGACTAGACGCGCATGGAGGACGAAAATGACCTAAAAGTTCATCCAATGACACAAATGAACTTATTGGATGCACAA
>NW_027338074.1:877-1279 GCF_000331145.2 Cicer arietinum | reverse complement strand
GTCCAATTAGGGTTTTTAACCAATCTTATGCATCCAATAAGTTCATTTGTGTAATTGGACGAAAATTTAGGTCATTTTCGTCCTCCTAGGCTTATTCTTGTGCAATTAGGGTTTTTAAACAATCTTGCGCATCCCATAAGTTCATTTGTGTCATTGTATGAACATTTAGGTCATTTTCGTCCTCCCTAGGCTTATTCTTGTTCAATTAGGGTTTTTCACCAAACCTGTGCATCCAATAAGTTCATTTGTGTAATTTGATGAACATTTAATTCATTTTTGTCCTCCCAAGGCTTATTCTTTTCCAAAAAGGGTTTTTAACCAATCTTGTGCATCCAATAGGTGTGTTTGTGTCATTGGATGAACATTTAGGTCATTTTCGTCCTCCCTAGGCTTATTCTTTTC
>NW_027338074.1:0-211 GCF_000331145.2 Cicer arietinum | reverse complement strand
AGTTCATTTGTGTAATCGGATGAACATTTAATTCATTTTTGTCCTCCCTAGGCTTATTCTTTTCCAATAAGGGTTTTTAACCAATCTTGTGCATCCAACAAGTTCATTTGTTTAATTGGATGAACAATTCGGATATTTTCGTCCTCCATAAGCTTATTCTTGTCCAATTAGTGTTTTTAACCAATCTTGTGCATCCCATAAGTTCATTTGT
>NW_027338073.1:767-1261 GCF_000331145.2 Cicer arietinum | reverse complement strand
TCGAGATCCGTGTCATATTTCAAATACTAGCGATCATGTGGTCCGAAAATACGCATTTTGATTTATTTTTGTCAAGTGGTACAAAAATCGCTCAAAAAGTTCAGATGAAACACTAGCCATTGTTTGGCCGGAAAATATGGATTTCAGTTTATTTTTGTCGGGTGGAACAAAAATCGCCCAAACTGTTCAGATGAAATTGAGGACCCGGAAACCCTTAAAGCATTATTCTCCTAAATTTATAACTGTTGTTTCTAGTTCAGGATTATATTTCAAACACTAGCCATTGTCTTGTCTGAAAATACGGATTTCGGTCCATTTTTGTTAGATGGTACGAAAATCGCATGACAAGTCCAAATGAAATCGAGGACCTAGAGACTCTTGAAGAATTTCTCTCCTAGATTTATAACTGCGGTACGGGTTCCAAGTTAAATTTCCTACACCAGCCATCGTTTGGTCCAAAAATACAAATTTCGATTAATTTTTGTAGGGTGGTA
>NW_027338073.1:0-655 GCF_000331145.2 Cicer arietinum | reverse complement strand
AAACACTAGCCATCGTCTGGTCCCAAAGTAAAGATTTTGGTCCATTTTAATCGAGTGGTACGAAAATTGGCCGAAAATTCCAAATGAAATCGAGGTCTGGGAGACCTTATAGCATTCTTCTCCTAAATTTATAACTATGTTTCGGGTTCCGAGTCATATTTCAATCACTAACCATCGTCTGGTCCGAAAATACGAATTTTGGTCCATTTTTGTCGGGTGGTATGAAAATTGTTGGAAACGTCTAGATGAAATCGAGGGGATTGAGAGACCATTATAGAATCCTTCAACTAAATTTATAATTTTGTTTTGGGTTCCGCATCAGATTTAAAATAATAGTCATCGTCGGGTCCGAAAATATGGATTGCGGTCCATTTTTTTGAGGTGGTACGATAATCACCCAAAACGTGTAGATGAAATCGACGACCCGAAGACCCTTATAGCATTCTTCTCCTAAATTTATAATTTTTTTTAGGGTTTCGCGTCAGATTTCAAATACTAACTATCATCTTGTACGAAAATATGGATTTCCATTCATTTTTGTCGGGTAGTTCAAAAATTGCCCGAAAAGTCCTGATGAAATCGAGGACCAAAAACCCTTAAAGCATTCTTCTCCGAAATTTATAATTTTCTTTTGGGTTCCGCGAAAGTTTCTAAA
>NW_027338072.1:0-1719 GCF_000331145.2 Cicer arietinum | reverse complement strand
GGGTTTTTAACCAATCTTGTGCATCCAATAAGTTAATTTGTGTCATTGGATTAACATTTAGGTGATTTTCATCCTCCCTAAGCTTATTCTAGTCCAATTAGGGTTTTTAGCCAATCTTGTGCATCCAATAAGTTGATTTGTGTCATTGGATTTATTCTAGTCCAATTAGGGTTTTTAACCAATCTTGTGCATATAATAAGTTCATTTGTGTCATTGGATTAACATTTTGGTCATTTTCGTCATTTGTAGGCTTATTCAAGTCTAATTAGGGTTTATAACCAATATTGTGCATCAAATAAGTTCATTTGTTTCATTTGATTAACATTTAGGTCATTTTCGTTGTTTGTAGGATTATTCTAGTCCAATTAGGGTGTTTAACCAATCTTGTGAATCCAATAAGTTCATTTGTGTCATTTGATAACATTTATGTCAATTTTTATCTCCCTAGGGTTATTCTAGTCCAATTAGGACTTTTAACCAACCTTGTGCCTCCAATAGGTGTGTTTGTGTCAGTGGATTAACATTTAGGTTATTTTCATCCTCCCTTTGCTTATTCTTGTCCAATTAGGTTTTTTAACCAATCTTGTGCATCCAATAGGTGTGTTTGTGTCATTGGATTAACATTTAGGTCATTTTCGTCCTCCCTAGGCTTATTCTTTGGGTTTTAAACCAATCTTGAGCATCCAAAATGTTCATTTGTGTCATTGGCTTAACATTTATGTCATTTTTGACCTCCCTAGGCTTATTCTAGTCCAATTAGGAATTAGGACTTTTAACCAACCTTGTGCCTCCAATAGGTGTGTTTGTGTCATTGGATTAACGTTTAGGTTATTTTCATCCTCCATTTGCTTATTCTTGTCCAATTAGGTTTTTTAACCAATCTTGTGCATCCAATAGGTGTGTTTGTGTCATTGGATTAACATTTAGGTCATTTTCTTCTTCCCTAGGCTTATTCTTGTCCAATTAGGGTTTTTAACTAATCTTGTGCATGCAATAAGTTCATTTGTGTCATTTGATTAACATTTATGTCAATTTTGACCACCCGAGGCTTATTCTAGTCCATCTAGGACTTTCAACCAATCTTGTGCCTCCAATAGGTGTCTTTATGTCATTGGATTAACGTTTAGATCATTTTCATCCTCCCTTGGCTTATTCTTGTCCAATTAGGTTTTTTAACCAATCTTGTGTTTCCAATAGGTGTGTTCGTGTCATTGGATTAACATTTAGGTTATTTTCGTCCTCCCTAGGCTTATTCTTCTCCAATTAGGGTTTTTAACCAATCTTGAGCATCCAAAGTGTTCATTTGTGTCATTGGATTAACATATAGGTCATTTTCGTCCTCCCTAGGCTAATTCTAGTCCTATTAGGGTTTTTAACCAATCTTGTGCATCTAATAAGTTCATTTGTGTCATTGGATTACTACTTAGGTCATTTTCGTCCACCCTAGGCTTATTCTAGTCCAATTAGGGTTTTAGCCAATCTTGTGCATCCAATAAGTTCATTTGTATCATTGGATTAACATTTAGGTAATTTTCGTCCTCCATAGGCTTATTCTAGTCCAATTAGGGTTTTTAACCAATCTTGTGCATTGAATAAGTTCATTTGTGTCATTGGATTAACATTTAGGTGATTTTCATCCTCTCTAGGTTTATTCTAGTCCAATTAGGGTTTTTAGCCAATCTTATGCATCCAATAAGTTCATTTGTGTCATTGGATTAA
>NW_027338071.1:1474-1881 GCF_000331145.2 Cicer arietinum | reverse complement strand
TACGAAAATCGCCCGAAAAGTCCAGATGAAATTGAGGACCGGGAAACCCTTATATCATTCTTCCCCTAAATTTATAACGGTATTTCATGTTCTGCGTCAAATTTCAAACACTAACCCTTTTCTGGTTCGAAAATACAGATTTCAGTCCACTTTTGGCGTGTGTTACGAATATCGATCCAAAAATACAAATGAAATCGAAGACCAGGAAACCCTTATAGCATTCTTCTCCTTAATATATAACCGTGTTTCAGGTTCCGCTTCAGATTTCAAACACTAGCCATCGTCTAGTCTGAAAATCCATATTTTGGTCCATTTTTTTCGAGGAGTACGAAACTCGCCCGAAAAGTCCAGATGAAATCGAGTACAGGGAGACCCTTATAGCATTCTTCTCCAAAATTTATAATTGT
>NW_027338071.1:0-1109 GCF_000331145.2 Cicer arietinum | reverse complement strand
ACGAAAATCGACCGAAACGTCCAGATGAAATCGAGTACTTGGAGACCCTTATAGCATTCTTCTCTTAAATATATAACAGTGTTTCAGGTTCTGCGTCATATTTCAAACATTAGCCATCGTCTAGTCAGAAAATACAAATATTGGTCCATTTTTGTCGAGGGGTACGAAAATCGCCTGAAACGTCTATATGAAATCGAGAATTGACACACCCTTACATCATTCTTCTTGGAAATTTATAAATGTGTTTTAGGTTCTACGTCAGTTTTCAAACACTATTCATTATCTTGTTCGAAAATACGTATATCAATGCATTTTAGTCGGGTGGCACAAAAATTCCACGAAATCTCCATATGAAATCGAGGACCAGAAGACTCTTATAGCATTTTCTCCTAAATTTATAACTGTGTATCGGGTTCCGTGTCATTTTCAAACACTAGCCATCTACTTGTTCCAAAATACGGATTTCGGTCCATTTTAGTCGGGTGGCACAAAAATTCCACGAAATCTCCATATGAAATCGAGGACCAGAAGACTCTTATAGCATTTTCTCCTAAATTTATAACTGTGTATCGGGTTCCGTGTCATTTTCAAACACTAGCCATCTACTTGTTCCAAAATACGGATTTCGGTCCATTTTAGTCGGGTGGTACGAAAATTGCCCGAAATGTGCAGATGAAATCGAGGACCGGCAGACCCTTATAGCATTCTTCTCCAAAATTTAGAATTGTGTTTTGGGTTCCGCGTCAAATTTCAAACACTAGCCCTCGTCTTGTCCAAAAATACAGATTTCGGTCCATTTTTGTAAGGTGGTACATAATTGCCGAAAAGTCTAGATGAAATCGAGGACCGAGAGACCCTTACAGCACTCTTATCTTAAATATAAATCAGTGTTTCGCGTTATGCGTCATATTTCAAACACCAGACATGGTCTTGTTCGAAAATACAGATTTCAGACCATTTTTGTCGTGTGGTACGAAAATCGCCCAAAAAGTCCAGATGAAATCGAGGATTGAGCGACCCTTATTTCATTTTTCTCCTTAATATAAAGCCGTGTTTCAGGTTCCGGGTCAGATTTCAAACAGTAGCAATCGTCTAGTAAAAAAATACAG
>NW_027338070.1:362-2174 GCF_000331145.2 Cicer arietinum | reverse complement strand
CAAATGAACTTATTGGATGCACAAGATTGGTTAAAAACCCTAATTGCACAAGAATATCCCTAGTGAGGAAGAAAATGACCTAAATGTTCATCCAATTACACATATTAACTTATTGGATGCACAAGATAAGTTTAAAACCCTAGTTGGACAAGAATAAGCCTAGGGAGGACGAAAATGACCTAAATGTTCATCCAATTACACAAATGAACTTATTGGATTCACAAGATTGGTTAAAAACCCTAATTGGACAAGAATAAGCCTAGGATGCAGGAAAATGACCTAAATGTTCGTCCAATGACCCAAACACACCTATTGTATGCACAAGATTGGTTAAAAACCTAATTGGACAAGAATAAGCCTAGGGAGGACGAAAATGACCTAAATGTTCATCCAATTACACAAATGAACTTATTGGATGCCCAAGATTGGTTAAAAACTCTAATTGGACAAGAATAAGCATAGGGAGGAAGAAAATGATTTAAATGTTCATCCAATGAAACAAATGAACGTATTGGATGCACATGATTGGTTAAAATCCCTAATTGCACAAGAATAAGCTTATGGAGGACGAAAATGACCTAAAGGTTTATCCAATTACACAAATGAACTTATTGGATGCCCAAGATTGGTTAAAAACTCTAATTGGACAAGAATAAGCATAGGGAGGAAGAAAATGATTTAAATGTTCATCCAATGAAACAAATGAACGTATTGGATGCACATGATTGGTTAAAATCCCTAATTGCACAAGAATAAGCCTATGGAGGACGAAAATGACCTAAAGGTTTATCCAATTACACAAATGAACTTATTGGATGCACAAGATTGGTTAAAAACCATTATTGGAAAAGAATAAGCCAAGGGAGGACGAAAATGACCTAAATGTTCATCCAATGACACAAACACACCTATTGGATGCACAAGATAGGTTAAAAACTCTAATTGGAGAAGAATAAGCCTAGGGAGGACGAAAATAACCGAAATGTTCATCCAATGACACAAATGAAATTATTGGATGCACAAGATTGGTTAAAAACCCTAATTGGACAAGAATAAGCCAAGGGTGCACGAAAATGACCTAAATGTTCGTCCAATGACACAAACACACCTATTGGATGCACAAGATTGGTTAAAAACCCTAATTGGACAAGAATAAGCCAAGGGTGCACGAAAATGACCTAAATGTTCGTCCAATGACACAAACACACCTATTGGATGCACAAGATTGGTTAAAAACCCTAATTGGACAAGAATAAGCCAAGGGTGCACGAAAATGACCTAAATGTTCGTCCAATGACACAAACACACCTATTGGATGCACAAGATTGGTTAAAAACCCTAATTGGACAAGAATAAGCCAAGGGTGCACGAAAATGACCTAAATGTTCGTCCAATGAGACAAACACACCTATTAAATGCACAAGATTTGTTAAAAACCCTAATTGGACCAGAATAAGCCTAGGGAGGAAGAAACTGACCTAAGTGTTCATCCAATGACACAAACACACCAATTGGATGCACAAGATTGGTTAAAAACCCTAATTGGACAAGAATAAGCCAAGGGAGAACGAAAATGACCTAAATGTTCATCCAATGAAACAAATGAACTTATGGGATGCACAAGATTGGTTAAAAACCCTTATTGGAAAAGAATAAGCCAAGGGAGGACGAAAATGACCTAAATGTTCATCCAATGAAACAAATGAACTTATGGGATGCACAAGATTGGTTAAAAACCCTAATTGGACAAGAATAAGCCAAGGGAGGACGAAAATGACCTAAATGTTCATCCAATGACACAAATGAACTTAT
>NW_027338070.1:0-270 GCF_000331145.2 Cicer arietinum | reverse complement strand
ACACCTATTGGATGCACAAGATAGGTTAAAAACCCTAATTGGACAAGAATAAGCCTAGAGATGACGAAAATGACCTAAATGTTCATCCAATTACACAAATGAACTTATTGGATGCACAAGATTGGTTAAACACCCTAATTGGACAAAAATAAGCCTAGGGAGGACGAAAATGACCTAAAAGTTCGTCCAATTACACAAATGAACTTGTTGGATTCACAAGATTAGTTAAAAACCATAATTGGACAAGAATAAGCCTAGGGAGGACGAAAA
>NW_027338069.1:0-1034 GCF_000331145.2 Cicer arietinum | reverse complement strand
CATTCTTAATTAACCTTTGTTTATTTTCATCAAAACTTTAAAATAGAGAGTTTGTCTTAACAATCTCCCCCTTTTTGATGATGACAAACATGTTAGTTTAGATTTTAATTTGATTCTAATATAAAGAGCTGTAACAGCCCCCCCTCAATTTGTGCATTTGTTAATTCAACATAAAATAAAATATTTCAATGCAATCAGAAAGAGTTTCATTAAAGATAACAAAAGTTCATTAATTTTGGCAAAGATACATCAAAAGTGGCAGAAATACAAAATGAGAGCAGTGACAAAATAAATGAAAATCTAACTTAATTCTCCCCCTTTGTCATACAAAAAGACATAAGGGATAGACCTAAGATGCTAGGGAGGGAGAAGATCCTTCGGAGGAGGAGGATTTTCCAACAGGAGGGATCTGAGAGGGAGGGGGCACCGGATGAGGAGGCGGAGGTGGAATTCCCAGCTTGGGAGCAAGGTGATCAGCCATCCAAGTTCTGAGTAGAGCAGTCTCTTGATCATGCTGAATTTGTCTTGCCATGATGATCTGGAGAGCGGCCATGATATCAGAGTTTGAGGGTGCAACTAAGGTGTCAGTGGAGGGAAGGTGAGCAGAGGGTTGAGAGGAGGTAGCAACAACTGTGTTGGAGGGAATAGGCATGGCAAATAAGGATGGAAGAGAGGCAAAAGAAGATGAAATAGATGGTATGGGGCCAACAGATGAGGTAGAGTGGTCAGCAGTAGCGGGAGTTTTCTTCAAACAGCTCGGCCAAAACATCTGTCTTTCTAAGATCCAGAGCTGAATACCAGTTGTCACCAAAGACAGATGGCCCTTCCGTTGGAAGCTGAAGGATGTTGGCCAAAATGTCTGGAGTCAATCTGATTTCCACTCCCTTTATTTTTGAGATAAAAAGAGATTTGTTAGCAAAGGTTTTGGCATTGCAGTAGAAAACACGAACGACTTCTGGGAAAAAGGATTTAGAGATCTTTAAGAATGAAGTCCATCCAAGAGCATCCGTATGGTGCTGAACAACATTGCCATC
>NW_027338068.1:0-1071 GCF_000331145.2 Cicer arietinum | reverse complement strand
TCTATTAATATTAATAATAGTATAATTTTTTGTAAATTAAAATTGCAATATACCTTTTTTTTTTATAAAATTGAAAATTTATTAAAAAAATCGACAAACATAAAATGCATTTTCGATATTGATGAATATATATAGTATAAAAAGATTTGAATTTGAATTTTGTTCAGTTTTTTTTTCTTCTAAAATGTATTAAATTTAATTTGTTGTTTTAATGACATGAAATTAAAGTTATTCGTTTTGAATTATTTGCATTTGATGTATAAATATAATTATTTAACAATTAATATTTTGTAACGGAATTGTTATAAATTTTGGATTTCAGTTTTGAAAATATAATTGTAAATTTTGAAACTAAAAATTTAAATCTGAAATTTTTTTGTTACAGAAACTGGATTGATTTATTTTGTTAAAAGTGACATAAATTAAAGTAAATAGTTAAAGAATAATAATTATAAATAATCTATTAATATTAATAATAGTTTTATTTTATTTAAATTAAAATTGCAATAAACTTTTTTAAAAAAAAATTTGAAAATTTATAACAAAATTCGACAAACATAAAATGCATCTTATTAATTAATTATAAAATGTAAAATATTAAACACGATAAGACAATATAGTTAAATTTTTATTTAATTATTAATAACAATTTTAATTTATTTAGTGTTGATAATATTAATACGAGTCAATAATGTTTGTAAAAAATAATATAATATATAGTTAATAAAGTAAAGAACATAAATAAGAAAACAAAAGACATTTGCAATTAATTGTATTTGATGTATATTTATAATTGATTGACAATATATTGTAACCGAATTGTTATAAATTTATGATTTCAATTCTGAAACTAAAAATCTAAATTTTGATTTTATTTGTTAAATAATTAAATAGTTATTTGTTTCATTGTGTTAATGACATGAAATTAAAGTTATTTATTTTGAAAATATAAGTTTCAATTTTGAAACTAAAAATTAAAATTTGAAAATTTTTTTGTTAAAGAAACTAGAACTCAACAGGTATGGATTGATTTATTTTGTTAAAAGTGACATCAATTAAATAAATAGTTAA
>NW_027338067.1:0-2105 GCF_000331145.2 Cicer arietinum | reverse complement strand
AGCCCCATAGCAGTATGATGTCCAACTTCTGGACTACTGCATGGTTTCCTGATCTTGGTACCAACATACGCGTCAGAGTATACATCAACATCCTCTATTGAACCTTCATTTGACCAATGGGCAATGAAATCGATTCAACGAACCCATCGACCATCAGGTCTTTTACTGCGGTATGCCTATCAAGTGTTTCTTCCCAACCTTCATCAGCAGTGTCAGCTTCCGAGCTGCCATCAATAGATTTGCCGTAGAAAGGCAATCCAGACAAAGTAGAGAAGTCATCAAAGGACATTGCAATCCTTTTTCCCTTAACTAAAGCAGTAAAACCTTCTTCAGTTAACTTGAATGTAGAATAAAATTCCCTGATAAGCCTTGGGTAGCTATCAAGTGTAGAAGATAGAAAACTCTCCAATCCATGAAATCTGAGGTGGTTTTGAAACGTGAATTCAACAACATCAAAATATGCAAAATCCATGGTTCTTGCCTCATGAATTTTCCTCTTTGCAAAGTCTGTTGACAGAGATGGTTGTGCCTCCTTTTCCTTTGGTGCTGAGACCTTCTTGGGAGGTGGTGAAGAATTAGGCTTCTTCTTCCTTTTCTGAGATATCTCTTTCATGGCATCAGCCATGAGCTTCTCTGTGGGGGGTTCCTTACGTTTCTTCGTCTTTTCTTGGATTGGTGCAGGAGCTTTGCCCTTATCTTTGGCATGTATTTTGTGAGTTGGGATGGGTACTCTCTTTGTCAAAGTTGGTGGGGGTAAAGGAGTTTCACTTGTAGAAGAAGATGAGGGAGATGGAGTACGAGCTTGGGTCTGTTTTACACGTGCCATATCAACAATTGATGTAGATTCGAAGTAGGTAGAATGTAGAATGCAGATACAAACAGATGCAGAGACAGAAGAATGAAACAGACAAGAGAAAAGCAGAGAAAATCTAGAAAATAGAATGCAGAAATCGATTTAGAAATGTTCCTATTTATACTCTTGACCTTGTAAATCGATTTCCCAATCGATTAGGTTACCGTTGTTGGGAATCCTCAATCGATTCAGTAATGATGAAGTTCCAACGGCTAGTAAAATAAGAGTAACGGTCATATTTCAAATCGATGTTCAAATCGAGTTCCAGTTTTACTTAATCGATTCCCAAATCGATTGTCTTAAGGTTGAACACTTAACTAATCGATTTCCAAATCGATGCTCGTGAAGGTTAAAAAAAATTTCCTGAACTTTGAATCCTGGGCTAAAGTAATCGATTCCCAAATCGATTTTATAAACCATTTACCATGCTGGTAATCGATTTCCAAATCGATTTAACTGGAAAACATTACTGAATAATACCATAATCAACAAAAATCATACTTCACTAGGATCAATGATCCCTAGTTTCATCCTTATATTCAAAAAACTTTCTTTTGGCAACGCTTTTGTGAAGATATCAGTTAACTGTTCTGTAGTGTTCACATACTCAAGTTTGATAACTCCATTCTGAAAGTGGTCTCTTATGAAGTGATGCCTTACCTCAATGTGTTTTGTCCTTGAATGCATTACTGGGTTCTTGGTTATGCTGATAGCACTTGTGTTATCACACATGATCGGCACTGTTCCCAAATCGACACCGAAGTCCATTAAATGTTGTTTCATCCACAGAATTTGAGCACAACAGCTCCCAGCTGCTATGTATTCAGCTTCTGCAGTAAGACACTAGACAATTTCCAAGCAGATGACAAGTTCCTGAGGTACTTTTCCTGTCAAGTTTACAACCAGCAAAGTCTGAGTCTGAATAACCAATCAATGTACATGTTGATCCTTTTGGATACCACAAACCAAGACTTTTAGTACCTACCAAGTATCTGAAAATTCTCTTAGCTGCACTGAAGTGAGATTCCTTCGGATTCGATTGATACCTTGCACACATACAAACACTGAACATAATATCTGGTCGGCTTGCTGTAAGGTAGAGCAGAGATCCAATCATACCACGAAATCTAGTTACATCTACAGGTTTACCTTTCTCATCTCAGTCTAAGAAATTTCCTTGACTCATGGTTGTATCAATGGACTTAAGTTTATCAAAGTTAAATTTCTTTATCAAATCAGAACAATATTTAGA
>NW_027338066.1:0-1351 GCF_000331145.2 Cicer arietinum | reverse complement strand
AGCAGAATTCGAGTCATCTTGATCAACCCTTGGTGTGAAATCTCCATCTGTGATGATGCGCCATATTCCTGTGTCTTGAGATTTTAAGAACAACTGCATTTTGTCTTTCCACAGTTGTGCATTCATCTACCCTTTCACTTTCTTCCCTGCTTAAAGCACATGATAAGAATAATTGAGCTTTAGAGTTTAGAAGTACCTTAGCTTTATCTTCTGCTGTCCAATCTGCTTCCTTTTTTAGAGCAGAATTCGAGTCATCTTGATCAACCCTTGGTGTGAAGTCTCCATCTGTAATGATGCGCCACATTCCTGTGTCTTGAGATTTTAAGAACAGCTGCATTTTGTTTTTCCAAAAATAATAGTCTGATCCATCAAAGAATGGAGGTCGATTTGAGGATCCTCCTTCAACAATGTATTTTGCTTTCGACATTCTTCTAGATCTTTTCTCTAACACTTGTTAGGTGTTTTTGAACATTTTAGAGACCGAGCTCTAATGCCAATTTAAGTAACAATGTCGATTTACAAGAAAGAGGAGTTTGAATTGTAAATATGCCTTTTAAAAATTCCTGTTAAAACTTATGAAAATAACTCAAGAATGATCTTGGTTATGAAACAGAAAACGGAGAACGTTCTTGGTTTATGTTATAAAACAGAGAACGTTCTTTAATTAGCAGAAAATCAGTTTATATTTTATTTAATTGATCAATGCAGTATAATAAAGAAGGAGATAGGAAAGAGAATACCACACAAAGATTTATCCTGGTTCACCCAACGTGGGTTACGTCCAGTCCTCACACTGTGAGATTTTCCACTAAGTGTTTAAAACGAAGAGCCTTCTTAATCTTACAACACCTAGAATAGATCAACCTTGATCTATTTCCACCTTAATTACTTTCCACCCAGAAAGCAATTACAACACCTATCTAACCTTGATAGGAAGCAATCTTAAACAAACTATAAAGAAACTCTTATAGTTTGAGTTTTTACAAATGATTGAATTTGACAGAATCTGATATTACTCAACTCTTGTTTGAGAATAGATTCTTTACAGAGTATCTAATGACAATTTCGCAACTGATATATGAATGAGCAGCAGTGGCTTTTTTTTCGCGAAATTGCAGAAAATGATGTTGCCTCTGTTTTGCAGAATTTCAAGCTTAAGTGTGATTGTATAATGTTGATTACTTAGCACTTGAATTTCTTACTAAGAACTGAGATAATGGCCTTCTATTTAGAATAAAAATAATGGTTCTTAGAAAACAGCTTTTTGACTTTTGATGTTTTAGCATTTAAAGCATTTCTGTCCTTTCTTTGACATTTCTTCATTGATCTTGGATGGTACATTATCTGTCTT
>NW_027338065.1:0-641 GCF_000331145.2 Cicer arietinum | reverse complement strand
TATATTATGAAGATAATAATAACATATAATAAAACAGAGTTGTCAAATATAGTAATAATTCCATATTTATTTAATAGTTCAATTGTGTTATATGTTATTATTATTTTCGTTATTAACTACAACTATAAAACGAAGATAAAAATACATTTAATAAAATAGAGTTTTCAAATAAAGTAGTAACATTGACAACAATATTTTATTAAATGTTATTATTATCTTCATTTTGTAATTATACTTAATAACAAAGATAATAATAAAATATAACAAAATTGAGTTGTCAAATAAAGTAATAATTACTTATTTATTAGACAACTCTATTTTATTAAATGTTATTATTATCTTTGTTATGCAGTCAAACTTCTAAATGAAGATAATAATATTTAATAAAATAGAGTTTTCAAATAAAGTAGTAACATTGACAACACTATTTTATTATATGTTATTATTATCTTCGTTATGCAGTCAAACTTCTAAATGAAGATAATAATAAGAAATACTAAAATTGAGTTTATCAAATAAATATGTACTTATTACTTTATTTGACAACTCTACTTTATTTTATGTTATTATTATTTTCTTTATATAGTTGTACTTCATAACAAAGACAATATTAACATATAATAAAATAGAGTTGTTAAATA
>NW_027338064.1:19968-20304 GCF_000331145.2 Cicer arietinum | reverse complement strand
ATTCTACAAATTTCTTTCAAGTTGGAACTCACCAATCTACCAATTTGTGAAGTATAAACACACATAACAAAATTGATTGAAATGATAAATTAAAGTTGAAACATTGATTCAAAATAATAAAGTTTAAATAGAAAAATATCTCACCTAGTTTCTGTCTTAAAGAAGACCTCTCACAATCATTTCCCGAAGAAGTTTCTCCGCTTTTTCATTTTCATATTTTTCAAAGAGGGAATGAATAACTATTTCATAAGTTAAAGCATCTGGAATGCAGCCATTGTCTTTCATTTTTGAAAACAAATCCAACGCTTCGTCCAACAAGCCCTTGTTACAAAACCC
>NW_027338064.1:0-539 GCF_000331145.2 Cicer arietinum | reverse complement strand
ATCAAGGGTTTTTGTCTCAAAGGCGAGGTTCATAAAGCATTGCACTTTCATGACAAGGTGGTAGCACAAGGATTTCAGTTGAATCAAGTTAGTTACGGGACTTTGATCAACGGGTTATGTAAAGTTGGAGAAACAAGAGCAGCTCTAGAGTTGCTGAGACGAGTTGATGGGAAATTGGTTCAACCTAATGTGGTAATGTACAGCACGATTATTGATAGTCTGTGCAAAGATAAACTTGCTTCGGATGCATGTGATTTATATTCTGAAATGGTTGTCAAGAGAATTTCTCCTAATGTTGTCACTTACAGTGCACTAATTAGTGGCTTTTGCATCATGGGTCAATTAAAAGAAGGAATTGATTTGTTTAATAAAATGACAATGGAAAACATCAACCCAGATGTGTATACTTTTAATATATTGGTTGATGCTTTTTGTAAGGAAGGGAAGTTGAAAGAAGCTAAAACTGTGTTTCTTCTGATGATGAAAAATGACATAAAACCGGATATTGTTACTTACAACTGTTTAATGGATGGATATTT
>NW_027338063.1:0-1170 GCF_000331145.2 Cicer arietinum | reverse complement strand
TCTTGAATCGTGTATCTATCAGAAAAATCATCAACAAAACTCCATACGAAATCTGGAAAAACATAAAACCAAACATTTCTTACTTTCATATTTTTTGTTGTTACTATCATCAACAAAACTCCATACGAAATCTGGAAAAACAGAAAACCAAACATTTCTTACTTTCATATTTTTGGTTGTTACTGTTACATTCTAAACAACAAAGATCTTATTGGAAAATTTGATGCAAAATCCGATAAAGCGATCTTTCTTGGATACTCAACCGAATCTAAAGGTTATAGAGTGTTCAATTTAAGAACTAATGTTGTTGAAATTAGTATGCATATATTGTTTGATGAGTTTGATGATCTAGATATAAGTAAAAAGGATGAGGAAGAAGAAACTCAAAATGAAACGCAGCAGGAAACAAGTCTGCAGAAAACAGAGATTGATAAACAATCTCCGTTTCATTCTCCACCAAAAAGCTGGAAAACAATTGGAGATTATCCTCAAACTCAGATCATTGGAGACACAGCTGATGGAATCCGAACCAGAAGATCATTCAAGAATGATGACGACAGCATGGCAATGATATCTCAGATTGAACCAAAGTCAATCAAAGATGCTATTACTGATCAATCTTGGATAAACGCCATGAAGGAAGAACTACTACAGTTTGAGAAAAATGAAGTTTGGACTCTAGTACCAGATCCATTAGATCAAACAGTTATTGGCACTCGATGGGTATTCAGAAACAAGCTTGATGAAGAAGGTAAGGTCGTGAGAAACAAAGCAAGATTAGTAGCTCAAGGCTACAATCAACAATAAGGTATAGACTATGATGAAACATTTACTCCAGTTGCAAGGTTAGAAGCTATTCGAATACTTCTTGCATATGCATCTCATAAACTCATCAAACTGTTTCAAATGGATGTGAAAAGTGCTTTCTTAAATGGTTTTTTAAACGAACAAGTTTATGTAAAACAGCCCCCAGGTTTTGAAAACCAAGCAAAACCAAATCATGTTTTCAAACTTACCAAAGCACTTTACGGCTTAAAACAAGCACCAAGGGCGTGGTACGAACGGCTGAGTTCATTTCTGATCGAGAACAATTTTCAAAGAGGAAATATCGATACTACCTTATTTAAGAAAACAGAGGGAAATGAATTACTCATTGTTCAAGTATATGTG
>NW_027338062.1:0-2208 GCF_000331145.2 Cicer arietinum | reverse complement strand
TTTAGGTCATTTTCGCCTCCATAGGCTTATTCTTGTCCAATTAGGGTTTTTAACCAATCTTGTAAATCCAAAATGTTCATTTGAGTCATTGGAAGAACATTTAGGTAATTTTCATCCTCCCTAGGCTTAATCTTGTCCAATTAGGGTTTTTAAACAATCTTGTGCATCCAATAAGTTCATTTGTGTCATTGAATGAACATTTAGGTCATTTTCGTCCTTAGTAGGCTTATTCTTGTCCAATTAGGGTTTTTAACCAATCTTGTGAATCCAATAGGTTCATTTGTGTCATTGAATTAACATTTAGGTCATTTTCGTCCTCCCTAGACTTATTCTTGTCCAATTAGGGTTTAAGTTCATTTGTGTCATTGGATTAACATTTAGGTCATTTTCATCCTCCTTAGGCTTATTCTTGTCCAATTAGGGTTTTTAAACAATCTTGTGCATCCCATATGTTCATTTGAGTCATTGGATGAACAATTAGGTCATTTTCGTCCTCCCTAGACTTATTCTTGACCAATTAGGAGTTTTAAACAATCTTGTGCATCCTATAAGTTCATTTGTGTTATTGGATTAACATTTATGTCATTTTCGTCCTCCTTAGTCTTATTCTTGTCCAATTAGGGTTTTTAACCAATCTTGTGCATCCAATATGTTCATTTGCGTCATTGAATTAATATTTAGGTCATTTTTGTCCTCCCTAGTCTTATTCTTGTCCAATTACGGTTTTTAACCAATCTTGTGCTTCCAATAAGTTCATTTGTGTCATTGGATTAATATTTAGGTAATTTTCGTCCTCCTTAGGCTTATTCTGGTCCAATTAGGGTTTTTTAACCAATCTTGTGCATCCAATAGGTGTGTTTGTGTCATTGGATGAACATTTAGGTCATTTTCGTCCTGCCTACGCTTATTCTTGTCATATTAGGGTTTTTAAACAATCTTGTGCATCCAATAAGTTCATTTGTGTCATTGGATGAACATTTAGGTCATTTTCGTCCTCCCTAGGCTTTTTCTTGTCCAATTAGGGGTTTTAAACAGTCTTGTGCATCCAATAAGTTCATTTGTGTCATTGGATTAACATTTAGGTCAGTTTCGTCCTCTGTAGGCTTATTCTTGTCCAATTAGGGTTTTTAACCAATCTTGTTCATCCAATAAGTTCATTTGTGTCATTGAATTAACATTTAGGTCATTTTCGTCCTCTGTAGGCTTATTCTTGTCCAATTAGGGGTTTTAAACAGTCTTGTGCATCCAATAACTTCATTTGTGTCATTGGATTAATATTTAGGTAATTTTCGTCCTCCTTAGGCTTATTCTGGTCCAATTAGGGTTTTTAACCAATCTTGTGCATCCAATAGGTGTGTTTGTGTCATTGGATGAACATTTAGGTCATTTTCGTCCTCCCTAGACTTATTCTTGTCCAATTAGGGTTTTTAACCAATCTTGTAAGACCCGTAATTTTAAAGTACCATTTATGTATTGTGGTGTATTTTGGATTTTGGCTCGGAGGTTTTTAAGCCAAAGTTAATAATATTTTGGAGTTTTATAATCAAAAAGATATTTCGATGCCAATTAGAATTTCTCGTCGATAAATAAATTGAATTTAAATGCGGAAAATCCTTTACGGAGAATTTAAGGCGTTTCGGGTGAAACGGTAATTTAATAAATATCTAGATTTTGAGATATTTGTTAAGTTATATTTATTATATATATGTATGTTTGCTTGGAGGGAAAAAGAAAGGAAAACTAGAAGGAAGGAAAAGGAAAAGAAAATAGTATATAAAGGAAGGAAGGAAAAAGGAAGAAAGGAAAAACAAAGGAAAGAAAAAGAAAGGAAGGAAATTTCCAAATTTCCATCTCCTTCCTCTGAACCTCACGCGAGAAAAACCCAAAATTCCATCCTTCTCCATTTTTCATTTTCGTTGCTTCCTTTTCTTCAAAGCTAGTGACCCAAGGTTGGGTGAGAGTTAGATCAAGGTTTTTGCAACTCCACTCTTCCTCTTTTGTTCGAAAACGAAGAAAAACGGTTTTTGAGATCCAAACACAAACCCCTCCGTTTCTTCTAGATCCAAGCTTCATTTCTCGAAGAGGTAGAAGGGAAAGTTGCTCACCTCCGTGCTATGGTGCTAGTGAACTAATTTGGAAGCGGCATTGCGAGCGGAGATTTTACTGGAATTACTCGCGGTACCGGAAACGCGCGTTAAAGCTAACGTT
>NW_027338061.1:369-1532 GCF_000331145.2 Cicer arietinum | reverse complement strand
GTCAAATAAAGTAATAATTACATATTAATTTTGCAACTCAATTTTGTTTTATGTTATTATTATCTTCATTATTTACTACAACTACAAAACGAAGATAATAATAACGTATAATAATACAAAGATGTCAAATAAATATGTAATTATAGTTTTATTTGATAATACTATTTTATTATATATTATTATTATCTTCATTTTAAGGTTTGACTGCATAACGAAGATAGTAATATCATTTAATAAAATAGAGTTGTCAAATAAATATTTAATTATTATTTTATTTGACAACTCGAATTTTTTATATGTTATTATTATCATTGTTTTATAGTTTTACTGCATAACAAAGATAATAATAACATATAATAAAATAGAGTTGTCACATAAATTAATAATTACAAATTTATTTTACTACTCAATTTTGTTATATGTTGTTATTATTTTCGTTATTTAGTACAACTACAATACGAAGATAATAATAACATATAATAAAATAGAGTTGTCATGTAAATATATAATTATTACTTTATTTGACAACTCTATTTTATTATATGAAACTATTATCTTCGTCATGTAGTTGTACTTTATAACGAAGATAATAGAAAGATATAATAAAATAGAGTTGTTTAGTTTTAGTTATATATTGTTATTAACTTTGTTTTATAGTTTTAGTTCCTAACGAAGATGATAATAACATATAATAAAATAGAGTTGTCATATAAATATATAATTATTACTTTATTTGGCAACTCTATTTTATTATATGATACTATTATCTTCGTCATGTAGTTGTACTTTATAACGAAGATAATAGAAACATATAATAAAATAGTGTGTCTAATCAAGTAATAATTACATATTTATTTGACAACTCTATTTTGTTATTAACTTTGTTTTATAGTTTTAGTTCCTAACGAAGATGATAATAACATATAATAAAATAGAGTTATCAAATAAATATATAAAATTATTTGTTTATTTGACAACTCAATTTTGTTCTATGTTATTATTATAACCGTCTTATAGTTCTACGTCATAACGAAGATAATAATAACATATAATAAAATAGTGTTGTCAAACAAATAAGTTATAACGAAGTAAATAATAACATATAACAAAATAGAGTTGTCAAATAAAGTAATAATTACATTTTTATTTGACAACTCAATTTT
>NW_027338061.1:0-332 GCF_000331145.2 Cicer arietinum | reverse complement strand
AATAATAACATATAACAAAATCAAGTTGTAAGTTAAATACAAAACAAAGATAATAATAATATATAACAAAATAGTGTTGTCAAATAAACATCTAAGTATTACATTATTTGACAACTCTATTTTATTTAATTTTATTATTATCTTCATTTTTTGATTTTATTTCATAACAAAGATAATAATAACATATAATAAAATAGTGTTGTCAAATAAAATAATAATTACTTATTTATTTTACAACTCAGTTTTGTTATATGTTATTATTATCTTCATTATGAAGTAAAACTATAAAATGAAGATAATAATGACATATAATAAAATAGAGTTGTCAAATA
>NW_027338060.1:0-1163 GCF_000331145.2 Cicer arietinum | reverse complement strand
AACATTTATGTCATTTTCGTCCTCCATAGGCTTATTCTTGTCCAATTACGGTTTTTAACCAATATTGTGCATCCAATAGGTGTGTATGTGTCATTGGATGAAAATTTAGGTCATTTTCGTTGTCCCTAGGCTTCTTATTATCCAATTAGGGTTTTTAGTCAATCTTGTGCATCCAATTGGTTTGTTTGTGCCATTGGATGAACATTTAGGTCATTTTCATCCTCCCTAGGCTTGTTCTTGTCCAATTAGGGTTTTTTATCAATCTTGTGCATCCAATAGGTGTGTTTGTGTCATTGGATGAACATTTAGGTCATTTTCATCCTCCCTAGGCTTGTTCTTGTCCAATTAGGGTTTTTTATCAATCTTGTGCATCCAATAGGTGTGTTTGTGTCATTGGATGAACATTTAGGTCATTTTCATCCTCCCTAGGCTTGTTCTTGTCCAATTAGGGTTTTTTATCAATCTTGTGCATCCAATAGGTGTGTTTGTGTCATTGGATGAACATTTAGGTCATTTTCTTCCTCCATAAGCTTATTATTGTCCATTTAGGGTTTTTAACAAATTTTGTGCAACCAATAGGTTTGTTTGTGTCATTGGATGAACATTTAGGTCATTTTCATCCTCCCTAGGCTTGTTCTTGTCCAATTAGGGTTTTTTATCAATCTTGTGCATCCAATAGGTGTGTTTGTGTCATTGGATGAACGTTTAGGTCATTTTCGTCCTCCCTAGGCTTATTCTTGTCCAATAAGGGTTTTTAACCAATATTGTGCATCCAATCGGTGTATTTGTGTCATTGGATGAAAATTTAGGTCATTTTCGTCGTCCCTAGGCTTCTTATTATCCTATTAGTGTTTTTCGTCAATCTTGTGCATCCAATAGGTTTGTTTGTGTGATTGGATGAACATTTAGGTCATTTTCGTCCTCCCTTGGCTTGTTCTTGTCCAATTAGGGTTTTTAACAAGTTTTGTGCATCTAATAGGTTTGTTTGTGTCATTGGATGAACATTTAGGTCATTTTCTTCCTCCATAAGGTTATTATTGTCCAATTAGGGTTTTTAACAAGTTTTGTGCATCTAATAGGTTTGTTTGTGTCATTGGATTAACATTTAGGTCATTTTTGTCCTCCCAAGGCTTCTTTTTGTCCAATTATGGTTTTTAATCAAT
>NW_027338059.1:0-1184 GCF_000331145.2 Cicer arietinum | reverse complement strand
ATGGGGCTTATCCAAAGAGTTAAGGATGAGCTGGAGTTGGATTGTGCTAAGGCACATGTTGGAGGCATCTCAAAGCAAGCTGATGCTGCCTTATCCACAGTTGATCACGAAAATTCTCAAACACTTCAAGGTCTCATTTGGAAATGAGGAATCTGCTAAAACGACATTGGTGTTTGGTGAATCGATAGTGAATCAGATGCAACTGAAGCGATTACATGGTAAATGGATAAGACCTCAAGCAGCTGCTAACCCTGCCCAGCCCCACCCTCAACCTCAGTCTCAGCCTCCACCAGTTACTGAATCTGCTACTCCTGATTTTGTGAACAGAATTTTGGAATTCATTGAAGCTCAGATGGCACACAATGCCAAAGTGTTGGAATTTCAGTCCAGAGTAGAAGCAAGTTTAAGGACTATGCAAGCCTCCTTGAACTCAGTTGTTCAAAATGTGGATGAGATTCAGACACACCTCGGCATCAAACTGTCATTTGAAGACGTCGCAGAGATTGGTCGACAAGCTACGGATGAACCTAACCCAAACCCCCTAGTTAACCCTGAGACTCACGGTGAGGAGACACCTGCTGAGGTTAATACAGCGGTCTCAACCTCTCCCTTAGATGATAGTGAGGACCAGCCCACACTAGGTGTTTAGGACCCTTAGGTTTCATACTGTTTTGCTCTGACCTGTTATAATTCTGTGATGTATGATGAATTTTTATAAATGTTATATCTTTTTGGCTTAATCATCTAAGTTGCTCATTAATTGCATTGATTGATTTTGCCTTTAGACATATAAACTTCATTGTTTTTGATGCACTGTGTTATATGTTTCAAACCCAATGCATATGTTCTTTAACATAGGGGGTTTTTAGTAATACAAAATATTATTTTTAAAGTAAAGGTCTCATTTTCCCACGCGCGTGCACCAATCAAACATCATTCATACAACCTTTGAGATCATTAGTACCTAAATATTGGTGTAAGGGGTCAGTTCATCCCACAACAAAAATTAAACCAAATAATAAATTAACAACCATAAAATATGAATATAAAATCCTTTCGTCATAAAAGATTTAAAGAAATTGGTTCTTTAATATTTTTTCAAAGATGTATTAGAAGTCATGAAATGTATCTAAATAAATCAAGTAGCAACCGTAGAGCAAATAATTAGATCAAAATAAAAATAA
>NW_027338058.1:0-8176 GCF_000331145.2 Cicer arietinum | reverse complement strand
CCGTTCATCTCAAATTATATTATACTCATGAATTCAAAAACTTTCTCACCCCTTATCTTATTTTGACGCTTTCACATACAAATATGGTTCCACGAGCAAACAACCTTTTTTTTTGACTCTTTGTCCTTCAATCGATCTAACTCGATAGTTTATTGGTAAACGTCAAAAATAGATTATGAAATGACACTCTAAAAATTAATTTTGAAAATTGGTCTAGGAAACTTACCACAAATCAGAAGAAAAAAAATCAGTGGATAAAATAGTCATTTTTAAACGATCGTTTTGGCGTTGATTTCACTCAAA
The DNA here is from genome assembly GCF_000331145.2 of Cicer arietinum. Classification (NCBI taxonomy): domain Eukaryota; kingdom Viridiplantae; phylum Streptophyta; class Magnoliopsida; order Fabales; family Fabaceae; genus Cicer; species Cicer arietinum. Next base: position 7,873 of record NW_027338058.1, on the reverse strand, counting down.
TCGGACTTACGGTGAAGAAGAACGGTTCAAAATTAAGGAATTTTATAAACAGAGAAGTCGGATATTATAGAGAAAATTTTGGATGGTTAAAAATCTGAGGAAATATGTTTATTTGACTACCTAAATGAATAAAACGACATACTAAAATTTGGATGAGAACGGAGAAATTTTTCTGGAACAATTATCGATCATCGGTGTCAAACTATAGGTTGTTGTTGTGTTTCTCTTTGGTTTTACAGCTGCCTTTCCAACTCCCTTCCCCTTTATTTTTATTTTATTTTATTCACAATTAGGGTTCACATGGGTCAAACCAATTGGTCCTTTTAGTTATGTTTTTGCTTTACTACTATTATTTTTATTATGCAAAAACAAAATTGATAATTGTTTAATCTCCTTTTAAATATTACTTTAAACACAGTTTTCCAAACATTATTAATATTTTATAAATTAGAGTACTTAAAATACTCAATAAAAAAAAAAACATATTACGAATAATTGAAACTCACATTCAAAATAATCTATACAATTATACTTATTTCTCAAAATACTCACATTATAATAATACCATCATATTAGAAAATAGGAAAAATTATAAAATAAATAAATATCTAAAAATAGGTATATAATTAATTACTAAACCATAATAAATATATATAAAATCACAATGTCATAACAGGTATATAAAAATAAACGAAATCAAATACAATATCAATTATATCTCAAGATAATTATTTATAAAAAATAACTAAAAATAGAAAATAATTATAAATAATTGAAATATAACTACGTGCACACTTAACATCAGTCAAGTGCACACAAAAATATTACATTAATTGGGTACACGTATATACACGTAAAATCGCATAAAATCTTTCTCTTTAAAATATATATTACACTAAAATACTATTATTTTTAAATAAAAAAATAGATCAAATAATAAAATATAATATTTATTATTTATATCGCTCATGTAATCTAATATTTATAAAACTAGCACATCATAGAAATCACTTATATAACGAAAATTAGTCAAAAAATTTATCATATATTTTAAAATAATTTTAACATTAAATTAATTATTTAAAATCGTAATTAACTAATAAAATAGTTTATTATAAAATTTAGGGTGTTACACTTGGATTCATTATTGATCTTGTATCTTTTTTCCATAAACAATTTGGCATCGCGAAGTTGAAGCTTAAATGTAGGCTCCTGCTTCATGCTTTTAATTTCAAACTTTTAGGGGTTCAATTTTTAAATTCGAACAGTGCCTCCAAAATCATTAAAACAACTCGTCTTAAGTCATTGGTCCGAATCATGAAACTAATGTGCAATTTAGCAAATTGTGGGTCTGAAATAAGTGTTTTCCAATTTTTGTACACACATTTACAAATGAGAAGAGACTTAATGGTAAGTTGTAGCAAAATGTGGGAAATTAATTGGGATGGAAGATTAGCAAAATAAGGGAAAGTCGTGACCTCCTACCTCATCAATTTCCACATTTGTGTCGTTGCTTCTTTCATTAGCCCTTGTAGAGGTAACTGAATCAAATTTTTCTTTTCGAGGCTACACTAAATCGTAAAAGCAAAAATTGTTGACTGTAATTAAAAGTAAATTTGAAGTTAGTTAGGAAGGTTAGAATACAATTAAAAGTAGTTAAGAAAGTTATAATTCTGTTTTGACAGTTAGTGCTCTAAACTAGTATAAAATCTGTAATACGGAAAACATTCTCCCGATGTAGTTAATCAATCTCGGTTTTTCAGAACATTCTGTTTTGTTCTCTCTTATTCTCAATTTCAATTCCTATCAATTATACAAGTGTGGAGGGAATCAAAAATTGGGAAACACAAGTGTGAATGAAAGAAAAAAGATATGAATACGAACAATGATATCGTTGATATGAATATGAAAAAAGATTTTCATCGAATTTTTCAATCCTTGTTAGGAAGAATTGAGAGAGATGGTTTGTATCAAAGATATCGTTGCTAGGAGCTCAAGAAGTGTTTGAATATGAATACGAACAATGATATCGTTGATATGAATATGAAAAAAGATTTTCATCGAATTTTTCAATCCTTGTTAGGAAGAATTGAGAGAGATGGTTTGTATCAAAGATATCGTTGCTAGGAGCTCAAGAAGGGTTTGAGATTGTTCAATATGGATACGAACAACTTGTTGCAAATTCGACATAAAGACAACAAACAACTTTCAAAGATTGCAAGACATTGTTTTACATCCAGCATAGTATGAATTTAAACAACTTTGAGAGTATTTCAAAGGCATCTACATCAAAGAAGACATGGGAGATCTTAGTCAAGTACTATACAGGTGGGGAAAAGGCCAAGAAAGTGAAGCTCCAAACGCTAAGAAGGCAATACGAACTATTGCAAATGGAAGAATATGAAGCTATGGAAAATTACTTCTAACGTGTGCAGGTTGTTGTTAATCAAATAAGAAAAAATGGTGAATCAGTAAATGGAGTAGTGGTAATTGAAAAGATCTTTAGAATATTAATACAAAGGTATGATTATATTGTGGTGGACATTGAAGAATCAAATGATCTTGAAAAGATGAAGGTGGAGGATTTGCAAGGCTCTCTTGAAGCTCATGAACTGAGAGTAAGAGAAAGGTGTGCAGCAACCTCAGCATCTCAAGTGCAGGTCCTGTAGGTCTAAGTTAGTAAGAAGACCAGCCAATGTGATGTGAAGCACAAGAAATGCAAGGGTAAATTCAAGTGGTACAAGAAATATGATTCTGATGACGGGCCTGGAAATTCAAGAAACCGAAAAAGAAGTGATAACAACAACAAGAATTCAAATGATAAGAAGATATTCAACAAGAAAGGATTCTAATGTTACAATTGTCAAAAATATAGGCATTTTACAAATGAATGCAGATCCAAGAAGGTCCAAAGAGAGGATGATGAAGCTCAAATGGCAGCTAAGGATTCAGACTCGGATGAGGTGTTATTCATGGCTACAACAAAATCAAATGACGACTGCCCAAAGCAGTAGTACCTTGACTCAAGTTTTTCAAATCACATGACTGACCATAAAGATTGGTTTGTGAGCATTGATGAAAAGGTGAAAAGGGAGATAATATTTGCAGATAATAGTTCAGTAACTGCAGAAGGAGTAGGAAATGTGCTAATTCAAATGAGATATGACAAACAATCATTCTTGTGTTGTATGTGCCAAACACGAAGAACAATATCCTAAGTCTTTGACAACTGCTTGAAAAAGGGTATTTATGAAGAATGAGCATGGTGAAATGAGGATGTTTGATAGTTCAAGAAGATTGATCTTGAACGCACCACTATCCAAAAATAGAACCTTCAAGATTGATATCCAGATCAATGAGAACAAGTGTCTATCTAATCAAGAAGAAGAGTGAAGTGTTGGCTGTGTGTAGAGGGTTCAAGCTAATGGCAGAAAAACAAAGTGGCTGCAAGATTGTATCATTCATTAATGATTTTACAAAGAAAAATTGGGTCTATCTAATCAAGAAGAAGAGTGAAGTGTTGGCTGTGTGTAGAGGGTTCAAGCTAATGGCAAAAAAACAAAGTGGCTGCAATCTTAAAGGGATTAGAACATATGGAGGTGGTGAGTATCAATCTTATGAATTTTATGACAAAGAAAATTATTCATGAAGTAACTGCACCATATATACCAGAACATAATAGAACTGCATAAAGGAAAAATAGAATTATTCATAATATGATAAAAAGCCTGCTTTTATATATATATATATATATATTTACTCGTAAGATTGTACATAAATATAACTCATGATATCTATTTGCAAATGTTTAAGCTTGAATAAAAAATTTAACATTTTTTCATGTTAAAAATGTGCAAATTTAATCATTAAATTATTTGACAAAACAATAATTTTTAAAATTTTTCTTTTTTGAAGCAATAATTTTACTAATTTATCTTCATTAAAAAATAATTATTTTAATAATTTAGCTTAATTAACTTTTGTGAATTTTCATTATTATAAATACAAAATAGATATTATTTTGTCAACAATTTTATCATAGCCTCAACACAAAAATTTACGCAACATAACTGCTTACAAAATTATAATAAATAATAATTAAACAATTATGTATTATTTTGCAAAAATAATAATAATAACAACAACAACAATAGTGTATTGACAACTCTTTACAAAGAAAACTTATAATAAAATAAATACTTTATACAGCAAAACCTTTATGATTCAAATAAATAATAAAATTATTTTAAAATAAAATAAATAAATAGTCAAATAAATATACTATTTTAAATCCCCATTCAACAAACAATTGAGAGAAATTATTTTTTCCTCTTTTCTTTAATCGACGTGTATAGTTTGCGGTAATCGTTATGTATAATTAATGGACAAAACGTTTCAACAATATATTGATTTTAACCTTTTTTTTCCGACCATATTTCTTTTTATACTACAATATAAATCATATTTAATTTTTGGTAGTAAAATAAATATAAATATATAACTTTCTTAAAAGAGAAACAAATAAAATGTTGAGTTATGTTATGGCTAATCAACATCATTGTACTCAATTAAGACATACGTTTAAAAAAATAAAAAAGACACACCTTCATAAAACATCATTCTTAAATAATTGAATTTGTATCAAATCAATATAAGAAAATTAATATCAAGTTGATTTGATTCTAAGAATTATTATATTTAAATAGTTGAATTTGTATCATATCAGTATAAGAAAAATAATATCAAGTTGATTTGATTCTAAGAATTACTATTTGTAATTGAAAATATTTTTAGAATTAAATATATTTTACTTTCTATAAAAATTTTAAATTTAGAAAATGAATTTCAATTTTTACTTCCCACAATATTTTTTTTGTTAACAATATTAGTTTCCACAATTATATCAACTAATGTTTATCTTTTAAAACTTTAAATAATTTTTTTCAGATATGTTTAAAATATTAAATATATCTTCCAATAAAAATTTAGAAAATTTTATCAGAGATGAATTAAATATAAATTGTTTAAACTTCAAAAGACAAAGACGCAAAAATTATTGAAATTTAATTAGATCCATAAATCAAATTTTAATTTCATATTTTGCTTCTGACACTTTTAATTTTATAACACATAGACCCTGTAAAAACCCTATAATAACACCATATTCACTGAGGTAAGGAAATTTGCCTAATTATCCAACTCTATTGACAATTTCAATCAACCAAATTCACTCAATCAATTAATAGCCTCTAGCTTCCCTCCATGATTACGGATTTGGATTTTCTACTTTTGTCTTCTCTACATTTTTCTACCTTTCTCTCTATGTCTCTCTATATTTGTTTTCTCTCTCATAATTCTCTCTTCATCCTAAACATCAAACTCTCCTATTTTATCACAATATTTGCCTAAAGTTACTCTAACTTTAACAACTCAAAGGTAGAGAATCCAAAACAATTACACCAATTGGATATCTTATCCATAAGATTGAACAAGAGAAATCATGAAAATAGATTTTGATTCTCTTGAAATCATGAAATATATCTTCTCTTAAAGGATTTTACTAATACATCAATCATGAAAATAGGTTGGTTGTTAATATAAAATAGAATTTTGCAATTTAAAAGAAGGCATTAGTTATAATTATTTATCTGATTTTTAAAAACTTAGAGATATTGATACTCAAAATAAAACCCAAGACTTTATTTTTATTGCAAATTTTAATCAAAAATCATTGTCAACAATCACCGTTTAAGCAAATCATCATAGTAAAGAGATATTGATACTCAAAATAAAATCCTTGTGGGAATGATAATTTTTACTACGCAATAATATCGTGCCCTTGTGGTCCTATTAGCCATTAAGTAAAGCCAAAAGATCGTTTACAATTAAAATATAAACTAGATGAGTCTATAAATAGAAACAATAAAACTACAAAATAAAACAGATACATATCATCTTCATAGTTTCTAGAGTTTCCATATAATTGATAATAATTATAACTAGACGTTATATTTTAATTTATTTAATTTAAAAAAAAAATTTAAAAAAATCAATATAAAATTTTATGTCTCAATTGTCAAATGATTATTTATAAAGTAGTTATATCAATAATATATATTCAATTTTATCAATGTAATTTACAGAAGAGAAGTACCCAACAATAAGAGGCATGTATAAATAGTTGAAATATATTTTATGATAAGCAAGAGAGACATATGTACTCTCACTTCTGAAGAAGTTGAAGAAATTTTATATGTAGATGTCACGTAGAAAATATGAAGTTGATTAAGTAGATGACACCAAAATGTGAAGTTGATTAATGAATACAAAAAAAAAAAACGTATTGAGTGGTAATATGAACTTAATGTGAAATATATTTTAGGATAAGCAAGAGAGACATATGTACTCTCATTTCTGAAGAAGTTGAAGAAATTTTATATGTAGATGACACAAAAATGTGAAGTTAATTAATGCATACAAAAAAAAAACGTATCGAGTGGTAATGTGGAATTAATGTAAAAAATATTGGACAAATATTATGAAATAATAATGTGACGTTATGAAATAATAATGTGGAATCAATTTAGAAAATTTTGAATAGACGTTATAAAATAATATTTAAATAGAGGATATAGTATAAAATAGTAGATGATGTATAAAATTTGTGAAAGACATAGACGTATTAAATATTTAAAAATTATAAATAATTATATTTAAATTTATAATTAATTACGCTTAATTAATAACTAATGAATTTCAACACTTGTAATATCTATTAATCATATAGTCAAATTATCAACCAATTTTTTATTTTCAATTTTTGTGTTAAAATAACAACTATTCTTTGTTATATAATAAAAATATGATGGATGAAATAATGGACAATGACCACAAGGATGAACATTATGTTAGTTATCATTTTATTTGATACTATTTTCTCAAAAGGTCCAAATTTTTATTTAGATCGATTAATTTAAACATAGTTGTTTACTTTCTCCGATTTTAACTATAAGAAGAAAAATAATTAAACCAATGAACTAATTATTATTTTTATTTTTTGAATATTTTTATAAATAAATTCTTCATAAAAAAGTGTAAGACAATATATATACATTCACTAATATTTAAAAAACAAACATTAAATAAAAAAAAATTATTTAAACGATATATACATTTTAAAAATTACAATTTTTCTTATAAATAAAATTAAAAGATTGCTAAATTTTTTCAAATATATAATACCAAAGATAGTATTAAGATTGTATCTTGATTTATTAATCCAAAAAGAATGGAAAGAGAAAAATATATTTTCTTTGCACAATCATGCATACTTAAATCACAATCATTCATACCTTGATAGAATTCTACATATTTAGAAAGAGAGATGAATATGATTAAATTTCTCATATAATTTAATTTTATCACGTAGTAAAATTTCAAATGTTAATTGACATTAATTAGGAGATATTTCATCACTAACTGTCTAACAAAGGAAGAACACCAACTCTATTTTATTAAACTTAAAGCCCTATTGCCAGTACACAATCGTTCATACCTAAATCACAATCATTTTCGCAGCCATGAAAACCTTCCATCAGACCTTCAAAGCCAGGTCATAAAAACTTATTCTCCCTCTTTACAATTTTTCGCATTTTCTTTTGATGAGCACTCTCAAATAAATTTATAAATGCAAAAATGTGAAGTTAGATTAATCCATACAAAAAAAATGAATAAGTAGATGGCAGGTAAAAGCGAAAATGTAAAGTTGATTAATGTAGACAATAAAAAGCGTAATAATGTATAATTAATTTGAAAAATGTTATGCAAATGTTATGAAATAATAATGTAACGTTATGAAATAATAATGTGGAAT
>NW_027338057.1:0-1389 GCF_000331145.2 Cicer arietinum | reverse complement strand
TACATAAATAAATTATAAATAAACATAAATAAAGAAATATATATATATATATATATATATATATATATGCATAGTTAATTAATTTTCTTCGTCATCGTCATCATTGTCGTCGCCATTTGATGAGTGAATTAAGTCACTGCCTTCATCATTCTCTAATTCTTCTATTTCTTGTTCATCAACTTCTTCTCCAATGTTTGACTCATGACAAAGTTCACTAATAGTATATATATATATAATTAATTAATTGTCTTCGTCTTCGTCTTCGTCATCATCGTCGTCGTCATTTGATGAGTGAATTAAGTCATTGCCTTCATCATTCTCTAATTCATCTATTTCTTGTTCATCAACTTCTTCTCCAATGTGTGACTCATGACAAAGTTGACTAATAGTCTCATCTCCAATCACATGATCCAAATTTGACATTTCATCCATTTGAAATGCAACTTCTTCATTTTGACCTGCTTCAACTTCTTTTATTTCACTCGTTGGTCTTGTTTTGATTGCAGCACACCAACCTTGTTTGCTTCTGACAGTTGATGGATAAGGAACATAATACACTTGTCTTACATTATGGGTCAGGGCAAATGGATCAAACCGTGGATATTTTTTGCTCATACGAATGTCTACAATATTGGATATCAGATTGATCTTAGTTCCTCTGTTAGATGAATCAAACCACTTACAGTAAAACAACACCACTTTTTTCACATAATCTAGGAACGTATAGTCAATTTCGTAAATATGCTAAATTATGCCGTAGAAATCTTCTACTACACCACTATCAGACACACTTATCATACAAACTCCACTATTAATTGTTTCTTTTCCTTCGGTCCAAGATTCAGTGTGAAATTTGTATCCATTGACGTAATAGGTGTGTCATTCTTTGAAACTTCTACTCGGGCCCATAGATAAGTGCCTCAAGTGGATGTTGATAGGAGTTTGTTCTTCAAGATGTACTTGTTGTTGAAACCATAATGGGAAATTTGAATGTATATCAACAAATGATTGTCCAGTAGTTTACTACACGACTATCATATATATGGTGAATATCAATTTAATCATATAAATATAATCAAAAAGAAGAGGAATTTAAAACATACTCAATGTATGGTTTAACTTCAGTGCAGTTAATCAAAACGTGAACATGTGCCGCATTAAATACTTTGTCACTTGGCCAGAAAATCGGACAATCCCTACCAGCATGATGACCAGCCAAGCAAAAAACTGATAAAGCATGTGGATGACGTATAACACTATCAGTAGTGTTTCTTCCATTAACTGGCGACAACGTTTCGTTGTTGAAATAATGAGAACAAAAGTGTCTTGTTTCACGGTGTAGGTAAGATGAACAAATTGAGCCCTCAACTCTAGCTTTATTTTTCACCG
>NW_027338056.1:0-1320 GCF_000331145.2 Cicer arietinum | reverse complement strand
ACAAACACACCTATTGGATGCACAAGATTGGTTAAAAAGCCTAATTGGACAAGAATAAGCCAAAGGACAACGAAAATGACCTAAATGTTCATCCAATGACACAAACACACCTATTGAATGTACAAGAATGGTTAAAAACCTTTGTTGGACAACAATAACTCTAGGGAGGATGACAATGACCTAAATGTTCATCCAATGACACAAACACACCTATTAGATGCACAAGATTTGTTAAAAACCCTAGTTGGACAAGAATAAGCCTAGGGAGGACGAAAATGACCTAACTGTTCATGCGATGACACAAACACACCTATTGGATGCACATGATTGGTTCAAAACCCTAATTGGACTAGGATAAACCTAGGGAGGACGAAAATGACCTAAATGTTCATCCAATGACACAAATGAACTTTTTGGATGCACAAGATTGGTTAAAAACCCTAACTGGACAAGAATAAGCCAAGGGAGGACGAAAATGACCTAAATGTCCATCCAATGACACAAACACACCTATTGGATGCACAAGATTGGTTAAAAACCTTAATTGGACTATAATAAATCTAGGGAGGACGAAAATGTCCTAAATGTTCATCCAATGACACAAACACACCTATTGGATGCACAAGATTGGTTAAAAACCTTAATTGGACTATAATAAATCTAGGGAGGACGAAAATGTCCTAAATGTTCATCCAATGACACAAACACACCTATTGGATGCACAAGATTGGTTAAAAACCTTAATTGGACTATAATAAATCTAGGGAGGACGAAAATGTCCTAAATGTTCATCCAATGACACAAACACACCTATTGAATGCACAAGATTGGTTAGAAACCTTAATTGAACTAGAATAAACTCTAGGGAGGAAGAAAATGACCTAAATGTTTATCCAATGACACAAACAGACCAATTGGATGCATAAGATTGGTTAAAAACCCTAATTGGACTAGGATAAACCTAGGGAGGACGAAAATGACCTAAATGTTCACCCAATGACACAAATGAACTTATTGGATGCACAAGTATGGTAGAAACCAAATTGGACAAGAATAAGCCAAGGGATGTCGAAAATAACCTAAATGTTCATTCAATGACATAAACATACCTATTGCATGCAGAAGATTTGTTAAAAAGCCTAATTGGACAAGAATAAGCCAAGGGAGGACGAAAATGACCTTAATGTTCATCCAGTGACACAAACACACCTATTGGATGCACAAGATTGATTAAAACTCTAAATGGACAAGCATAACTCTAGGGAGGATGAAAATGACCTAAATGTTCATCAAATGACACAAACACACCTATTGGATGCA
>NW_027338055.1:0-1601 GCF_000331145.2 Cicer arietinum | reverse complement strand
GCGATAGACGCAAACGAGCTGCATGTTGTAAATGATGACTAATACCCTCAGAGTGTCAGAAGTTGTCTTATCTTGAATGTAACAGACCAATTTTTATAATAAACAATTTTATTAATGAAATAGGATTTTAACTAATTAATTTAGTGTTAAAATTATTTTAGAATTTATGTTAATTAATTTTATTTATATGTGTTAGTTGTGATGTGATGATTTTGTACATATTTAATTTAATGAGTAGTATGAGTTATAAATATTATATTGAATTACGTTTAATTTTCTTTATATATTTGTTTGTTATGATGTGTCTATTTTATAAATATTTAATTGATTTAGCGGTTAATATAAAATATTTATTTTATATTTATTTTATTTTATCATTTTAACTATTCTCAAAATATAATAAAGTTTTAATTTGATATTTTAGAAAATATTATTATAGTCAAAAATAAATAAATTAAAATAAGTATGTAATTAGTTGGGTATTGTAAATAAAATAAATTACGATATGAAAATAAAATGGGGTTCAATGAATTGGGCTAATAATAACTTAATATCTTTAAAAAAAAATTAAATATAACCTAATATAATAAGAGAGAAAGTAAGAAAGTAGTGCTACCGTACAAACAAATTGGGAGCAGCCGCACGAGAAACACAACAACCAAAATAGAATAGAAAATCCATACCAGTGTCTAGGGATGGGAATAGGCTAGGCCGTCCGTCAGGGGCCTATGGCCTAGCCTACTTATGGTCTGGCCTGGCCTGGCCTATTTAATAAAAATGCTAGGTTCAAGCTATTTTTAAAGCCTATTTATTTAAATAGGCCAGGTTCAGGCTTATAAAAAAACCTATTAGGCCTGACAGGCCGACCTATATATATTTTATTATTTATTATTATTATATTAATAATATTATTTCCTATTTTAAATTCTATCAATTAAGCAATTACTCAGTAAGCATTCTATATTCAGTAGTTGTTCCATATTCTGTAGCATTCCATATTTGATAGTCATTTCATATTTGGTAGCTGTTCAATTAGTCAATCACTTAGTAGTCTTTCATATTTGTTTAAGAGGTAATAATGAGTGTGTTTATTTCAAAAAAAAATCTATTATTTGACGCAAAAAATTATTTTTTAGGGTTTAAAGGATGTTTGTTTCATATTTTTTAAAAATTATTTTAAATAGGCTTCTAGGTCAGGCCAGACTTTTAAAAAGGCCAGGCCAGGCCGGAAAAAAAAGCCTATGATAGACCGTAGGCCAGGCTTAGGCCTAAAAAATAAATCGTAGGCCAGGCTCATGCCTTTCAAAGCCTGGCCTGGCCTGACCTATTCCCACCCCTACTAGTGTCCCATGACTAACCCAAAAACTTTATTTGTTGTTGTCCAAATTTCAATAAGTTCTTTCCTCTAATGATTTAGTCGATAAAGCACATTTTCTGAGATTTTTAACCATTCTAATTTCTCTCTAAAATACATGACTTCTTTGTTTGTGGAATTCGTTATTTTGTTCCATAAGTTCGATTTGAGTGAAATCAACTCAAAAACGATCGGTTGAAAAGTGTCTATATTATCCACTAATTTGTTTTTCTGATTAATGGTTAGT
>NW_027338054.1:772-1408 GCF_000331145.2 Cicer arietinum | reverse complement strand
ACGGGACAAATATTTTTCAATAAAGAATTTGTAAAAATTAAGTTTTTTTTTTTTAATATTGTCAATGTAAAAATAAAATCAATTATAATAAGCGAGACAAAATGTCACATATGAGACTAAAAAACATAAATAAGACAAATTTTGACTAATTAAAATTTGAAAATAATAATCTATCACGAGACGAGTTGTTCTCGATAAGTTTTGACTAATTAAAAAAATACAATATTCAATTTAATAAAACATTAGTTCTCTTTCACTTTACTTTGTTGAATATCCTCACTCAATAAATATTTATACCATTAATGGAAAAATATATTTAGTCATTAATTTGTTTGACTAAATATTTAGTTAAAAATTTATCTATTAAAAAATCATAAATATTAATTATATTTATAATGTTTAACAATATATGTTTTACAGTTAAAAAAATTTAATTTTTAGTTTGTGTTAAAATAATAGATAAGTTTATCACAGTTTATTTAATGTAAAAATTATATTTTTATAATGATTCAAACCCAAGATATGATTTATAACCAAACCATATCAGTATTTACAAATAGGGATGGGAATAGGCTAGGTCGTGCAACAAGGGACTACGGCATGGCCTATTTATGGTTTGGCCTATTTAATAAAAAG
>NW_027338054.1:0-275 GCF_000331145.2 Cicer arietinum | reverse complement strand
TGTTTGAATTTATGAGTATAATATAATGTGAGATGAACGGGAAAAACCATATTTTTCAACGATTCATTTGGGGCTCGCCACTTACGGCAGCAACCCTTTGAGTGATAAATTGATTAATATAAAAATATAGGAATTGTGAGATTAAAATGTGGAATATAAATATTTATAAAGTGTTGATTGATTTATCTTCATTAAATGTGTGACATTTGATTTTATTGTGATGTTTGATTTATTTTTATTAAATGTGTGATATTTGTTACTATTATGATATTGGA
>NW_027338053.1:0-1337 GCF_000331145.2 Cicer arietinum | reverse complement strand
TCAAATGTAGAAGAAAGCTAGATAGAAAATTCTTGTACCAAATATTATCTCGTAACAGTGGGATACCCTCCCTAAGAATAAGACTATAATTGGGGCACCCTTTTATTCTTATTATATAGAATAAAGGCAATGCGACTTGTTCAAACAAAAAATCCTTTTATGAAGAGTAATGATCTGTGTTGACCAACGAAATTCAAGTCAAGAAAAATGTTGACTTCCTCATATCAAGGACAATTATTTCAAAATATCTTAAAAGAAGAACATATGAACTTCAGAGCTTCAAAAGAAAGAATTAGCACTCAAGAAGATTTCACATATTTAAAAGGACTAGCACATAAGTGGACTCCCAACTATATGAGTCCCAATACCAATACATTCAAGTTTTGCTATGATCTACACCAATATGGATCAAGAAGACTTATCACTACTTTCACACATTGATGCTTCAAAAGTATTACATCTAAATGAAGACCCGCTAGGTTGAAAATCCAAAAGGACGACCTAAGCAAAAATTAGGGTATAAAAAAAATAAATACCCGCTAGGTTGAAAACCTGAAAGGGAGACCTAGGCAAAAATTAAGGTACAAAAAATAATAATAAATACCCGCTAGGTTGAAAACCTGAAAGGGCGACCTAGGCAAAAATTAAGGTACAAAAAATAATAATAAATACCCGCTAGGTTGAAAACCTGAAAGGGCGACCTAGGCAAAAATTAAGGTACAAAAAATAATAATAAATACCCGCTAGGTTGAAAACCTGAAAGGGCGACCTAGGCAAAAATTAAGGTACAAAAAATAATAATAAATACCCGCTAGGTTGAAAACCTGAAAGGGCGACCTAGGCAAAAATTAGGGTGCAAAAATTAGGGTACAAAATTAAGTAAATACCAACGAGGCAGAAAATCCAAAAGGGCAACCTGGGAAAAGTGAGGATATAAAGTCGAATAAAGACCTGGTAGGTCAAAAAAAAGAAGGGGCAACCTAGATGAAAATGAAGGAAGACCTTTTAGGTCAAAAACCCAGAAGGGCTACCTAGTTAAAAATTAGGGCAAAAAAATAAATAAATAGAATGAAGAAGTTATAAAGGAAAATGTGCAAATATTATGGCTTACATGGATCGAAGTCGAGTCAATATATTCTGAAAGGTTGTGAAGATAAATTGTGGCAAATCATATCCTCCAAAGTGGGTCGATAACGCTATTGAAATTATGGAATGATTTTTAGCACACTACTTTTATGAAAAACTACTAACAAATTGGGCCATTTACCCATATGAGATCACCTTATCTTCTTTTCTTTCTATGAATCATTTTTTTGTATCATATATTTTCTCATTAA
>NW_027338052.1:4110-6803 GCF_000331145.2 Cicer arietinum | reverse complement strand
ATATATTTAGGAGAAGAATGCTATCAGGGTCTCCCGATACTCGATTTCATCTAGTATTTTCGGATGATTATCGTACCGTTCGACTAAAATTGACCGAAATTCATATTTTTTTACCAAACAATGGCTAATGTTTGAAATTTGATACGGAAATCGGAACACAGTTTTAAATTTAGGAGAAGAATGATATAAGGGTCTCTCGGTCCTTGATTTCATCTGGACTTTGCATGCGATTTTTTTACCGCTCGACAAAAAATGATCGAAATCTATATTTTTGGACCAGACGACGGCAAGTGTTTGAAAAATGGCGCGGAACCTAAAAATAAGTAATCAATTTTGGAGAAGAATGCTATCATGGTCTCCCAGTCCTCGGTTTCATCTGGACTTTTCGGTGATTTTCGGACCACCCGACAAAAAATAGACGAAAATCCGTATTTTCACCAAAGATGATTGCAAGTGTTTGTAATCTGGCGCAAAACCCGAAACACAGTTATAAATGTTGGAGAAGAATGCTAATAGGGTCTCTTGGTCATCAATTTCATATGGACTTTTCGGGCGATTTTCGTACCCCTCTACAAAAATGGAATAAATCTGTATTTTCGGACCAGACTTTGGCTAGTGTTTGAAATCTAGCGCAGAACTCAAAACACATTTATAAATTTTGGAGAAGAATGCTATAAGGGTCTCCCAGTCCTAGATTTCATCTAGACTTTTCTGATGACTTTCGTACCACTCGACTAAAATGGACCGAAATCCGTATTTTCGAACAACACGATGGATAGTGTTTGAATTTTGACATGGAACCCGAAATACAATTATAAATTTAGAAGAAGAATGCAATAAGGGTCTCTCGGTCCTCGATTTCATTTGGACCTTCCGTGCAATTTTCGTACTACCCGACTAAAATGGACAGAAATCCGTATTTTTGAACAATACGATGGCTAGTTTTTGAAATCTGATGCAGAACCTAAAACACAGTTATAAATTTAGAAAAAGAATCCTATCAGGGTCTCCAAGTCATCGATTTCATTTGGACCAATATATGTATTTTCTGACCAGATGATGGCTAGTGTTTGAAATCTGATGTGGAATCCGAAACACTGTTATAAATTTACGAGTAGAATGTTTTAAGGGTCTCCCGATCCTCGATTTCATTTGGACTTTTCAGCGGATTTTCGTTCCACCCGACAAAAATGGACCGAAATCCGTATTTTCGGACCAAATGATGGCTAGTGTTTCCCGATCATTGATTTCATATGGACTTTTCACGAGATTTTCGTACCATCGATAAAAAAGTACCAAAATCCGTATTTATGAAAAAGACTATGGCTAGTTACAAATTTTAAAGAAGAATGTTATAAAAGTCTCTCAGTCCTCGATTTCATCGAAACCTTTCAGGCGATTTTCTGACCACCCGACAAAAATGGTTCGAAATCTGGTGGTACGAAAATTCCCGATTTCATGTAGACTTTTCAGGAAATTTTCGTACCACCAGACAAAAATGGAACGAAATTCGTATTTTTAGACCATATGATGACTAATGTTCAAAATATGACCCGAAACACAAAACGAAGTAATAAATTAGAGTTGTCAAATAAAGTAATAATTATATATTTATTTGACAACTCTATTGTATTAAATGATATTACTATCTTCATTATGCAGTCAAACTTTAAAATGAAGATAATAATAAAATAGAATTATCAAATAAATTAATAATTTCATATTTATTTGACAACTCTGTTTTATTATACGTTATTTTTATCTTCGTTTTGTAGTTGTACTAAATAACGAAAATAATAATAACATATAACAAAATTGAGTTGTAAAATTAACATGTAATTATTAATTTATTTGACAACTCTATTTTATTATATGTTATTATTATCTTCTTTATGTAGTAAAACTATAAAACAAATATAATAATTACATTTAATAAAATAGAATTGTCAAATAATGTAATACTTAAAAAGCATTCTTCTCCTAAATTTATAATTGTGTTTCAGGTCATATTTTGAACATTAGCCATCATTTGGTCTAAAAATACGAATTTCGTTCCATTTTTGTCGGGTGGTAGGAAAATTGGCTGAAAAGTTTAGGTGAAATCGGGGATTTTCGTACCACCCGATTTCGGTCCATTTTTGACTGGTGGTACGGAAATCGCCTAAAAAGTCCCAATGTAATCAAGGACTGAGAGACTCTTATAGCATTGTTCTCTAAAATTTATAACTATCTTTCAGGTTCCGCGCTAGACTTCAAACACTAGTCATCGTCTGGTCCGAAAATACATATGTTGATCCATTTTTGTCGAGGGGTACGAAAGTCTCCCGAAAAACCCAAATGAAATTTAGGACCGGGAGACCATTATAGCATTCTTCCCCAGAATTTGTAACTTTGTTTCGGGTTCCGCTCCAGATTTAAAAAACTAGCCATCGTATAGTCCGAAAATACAGATGTTGGTCCATTATCGTCGATGGGTACGAAAGTCGCCCGAAAAGTCCAAATGAAATCGAGGACCGGGAGACCATTATAGCATTCTTCCCCAGAATTTGTAACTTTGTTTCGGGTTCCGCTCCAGATTTAAAAAACTAGCCATCGTATAGTCCGAAAATACAGATGTTGGTCCATTATCGTCGATGGGTACGAAAGTCGCCCGAAAAGTCCAAATGAAATCGAGGACCGGGAGACCATTATAG
>NW_027338052.1:0-889 GCF_000331145.2 Cicer arietinum | reverse complement strand
GAAAAGTCTAGATGAAATCGAGGACCGAGAGACCATTATAACATTCTTCATCTAAATTTATAAATGTGTATCGGGTTCCACGTCAGAATACAAACACAAGCCATAATCTTATTCGAAAAAACAGATTTTGGTCCATTTTAGTCAGGTGGTACGAAAATTGCCCTAAAAGTTTAGATGAAATTGTGGACCAGGAGAACCTTAAAGCGTTCTTCTCCTAAATATATAACAGTGTTTCGAGTTCTGCGTCAGATATCAGACACTGGCCGTCGTTTGGTTCGAAAATACAGATTTCGGTCCATTTTTGTCGAGGGGTACGAAAATCGCCCGAAAAGTCCAGATGAAATCGAGGACCGAGAGACCTTTATAGCATTGTTCTTATAAACTTATTACTGTGTTTCGGGTTCCGTGTAAGATTTCAAACACTAGCCATAGTATTTTTGGAAAATACGGTTTTCGGTCCGTTTTATTTGGATTGTATGAAAATCGCTCGAAAAGTCCAGATGAAATCGAGGACCAAGAGACCCTTGTAGCATTCTTCTCGAAAATTTATAACTATGTTTCGGGTTTCGCGCTAGATTTGAAACACTAGCCATCGTTTGTCTGAAAAGACGAATTTCGGTCCATTTTTGTCTATGGGTACGGAAATCGACCGAAAAGACTAATTTCGGTCCATTTTTAGGTCAAAATTAATTTATTTGACAACTCTATTCTATTATATGTTATTATTATCTTCGTTTTGTAGTTATACTTAATAAAAAAGATAATAATAAAATGTAACAAAATTGAGTTGTCAAATAAATACGAAATAATTAATTATTTGACAACCCTATTTTATTATATGTTATTATTATTTTCGTTATTAAGTACAACTACAAAACGAAGATAATAA
>NW_027338051.1:0-1203 GCF_000331145.2 Cicer arietinum | reverse complement strand
CTCTCTTAATGATTATGGATAATCTTTTGGTCTTGATCTGAAAAAGGCAATATTAGAATGTTAACAAAGTGTTCTTAAGAGTTCTTCAGTGTTCTGAAGCATATTCAAGTATTATGATTAGTTATTGAGAGAATGATTGAAAACTGTTTATATAGTTTCTGAAAAACAACTAATAAATCGATTTACCAATCGATTCATTAAAGTTATAAAACAGGCCTAATCGATTTGCCAATCGATTATCGCGAGTCTTGTTTTTCTTGAATCTTGAAACTATACAAACCAATCGATTTCCCAATCGATTCTTTTAAAAACACTTTTCAGTAAATTATGTGCAGACTTATATGAATCGATTGCATAATCGATGTTAGATGTTTTGTTCCAATAATAAAAACACATCAATCGATTACTTAATCGATTTACTAAGTCACATAATCGATTTGGCCACAAACTGAGAGTTCACTGTGATTTCAAAATATTTGTTTCAATCGATTTGCCAATCGATTGTGTTTAAAACAGGAACTTAGCTAATTTCATGTTAATCGAAGTGCCAATCGATTTGGTAGTATTTTCCTGAAAAGTTCTTACAAGTTGTTTAGTTCAACCGGTTTCCCAATCGATTGATACCAAACTTAACATGATTGAAATTCTCACAATAAATTGTCCAATCGATTGTGTTTGTCACAGGTCATTTTACATTTGAAATATTATTTAAGCAATCGATTTGTCAATCGATTAGTCTAGTAAATGGATTGTCCCTGTGACTTGCCCAATCGATTTGTTTCAATCAGTTTTTACTTTGTGATGTGCACAATAGATTAGCTTGTAACTCAGGTTGCCACTGACGTGCGCAATATTCATTTCTAATTGTCCCAGTCGATTGCCTAATCGATTGTGTAACCACAAGAAGTATGTTCCCTTACAACCCTTTTACGAAATCGATTTCCTAATCGATTTTTTCAGTAGATTTTCAACTTTTGTTGATTTCTTGAGTTCCAAGCAATTTGTCTCAAGTATGTAGGGTTGAGTTGTTGTTCCTGAAATCTTACTCAGTTAAAATGTTAGATTTATCATATGACGTATGAACATTGTATGTTTGTTAATTATGTCAAAACTAGGATTAAGCTGACTAAAGTCCAACACCTAAGACGTTCATTTGTGACATTGGATGAACATTTAGGTCATTTTCGTCCTCCCTAGGTTTAT
>NW_027338050.1:0-7375 GCF_000331145.2 Cicer arietinum | reverse complement strand
TATATATGAATATGTTGTGAACTGATTGTGTAAATATGTAAAGTTATAAAGTTAGATTATAAAATTATATAGTTCTGTTGTTGTGTACTGATTGTGAAATGATTGTGAACTGATTCTGAATGAAAATGATTTTGAAAAAAAAATTAAAAGATAACGCTTTCTAAAAAAATGCCATAAAAAACCAAAAAGCGTTTTTTAAAAATTCCATTTACAGCGTTTTTTTTAATAAAACTAAAATAAGAATGCACCTTTTACAACACCTTTTCAAAAAAGCGATGTAATAGGTGCATAATAATGCATCTATTGAATGCACCTTTTGAATTCATCTTTTACAGCGCTTGTTCCAAAAAGCGTTGTAAAACGAGTATAACAAGCGCGCAATATATCTACCTATTCTATAAGGCATTTTTATTTTAAAAAGCGTTGTTGTATCTTTTTACAGCGCTAGATACTACAACGCTTATTTTTTTAAAAAAGCGCCGTAAATACTTTAAAAAAAACGTTGTAAAATAGGTTTTTTCGCGTAGTGTGACAAGACAAAAATACGATTGGTTGAGATGATTTTTGTACCAACAACTTTAGGGCAGTAAATGTACTCCAATTTAAATTTGGTAGAATTAATCCTAACAATGTTGTTATTCATGGATTTACGGTTGATGTGTGACCATGATCAAATTAACGAAATCATAAATAACATTTTCACTTTGTTTTTATATTACTACGCTATTGTTAAGAATAATATGCAAGATAACTATCACGTAACTCTCTTAGCTGGTCCTAATTTTTTTATAGATAATTTCATAAGTTTCTCTTTTTTATTTACCAGAAGGGATGGATTTTGGTCATTTTTTGACTTAAAATTATTATTGTGCTTCTTTTTCCTTTGTTTTAATCTAAACCAGTGGTTTCTATACAAATTAGCTCTTTCTTTTGTACTTTATGTCATAATTTTGTTGTTTTAAATCGACATTGTTCTATTTTCCGTCTTGGTGTGATGTTTATTTGATTTTTTGTCTTGTTGTAGTGTTGTTTGATTTAGATTGACAGATCAATTTCAATCAATTACTATTTCAACCAATGACTAGATCGTCAATATTGCAGATCCAAAGTTTATTCAAGTCGTATCATGCTATTGGGGCCCACACTCTACACATTTTGGATTTTCTTAGTGGTCGATCAAAAATATATTTAAGTTGGGTCTCTTATGCCTATACATACCACTTCACCTAAATGTTTTATAATTTTTTATTATATCATTAATTATACATAATCATGATCATCATATAAACTCATCACAATTTTATAACATCACTATCAAAAATCACAATTATCCATTATCATCACGTTAACATATATCATACCACACATTCATCTTTTATTATCATATCACATAAATTTGTCTAATCAAACATATGCACATAATTTCATTCGACATCCAACATCACAATAATGGTAAATATCAACTACCACATAATTATCGAAAATTAAATCAATCAATACCTTATAAACATTTCTATATCACATTTTAATCTCCCAATTCTCATTTTTTTATATTAATCAATTTATCTTTCAAAGGGCTATTGTCGTACGTAGCAAGCCCTAGATGAATCATTGAAAAATACGGTTTTCTCCTTCATTCACAATATATTATACTCATGAACTCATGAATTCAATTGCTCTCTCACCCCTTACCTTATTTCGATGCTTTCACACACAAATACAAGTCCACAAGCAAAAAACATTTGCTCTTTGACTCCTTGTCCTTCAATCGATCTAACTCGATAGTTTATGCGTAAACGTCAAAAATAAAATATGATAACAAACTCTAAAAAACTAAATTTTGAAATTCGGTCAAGTAAACTTACCATAAATCAGAAGAAGAAAAAAATCAGTGGATAATATGACCATTTTTCACACAATCATTTTGGCGTTTGTTTCACTCAAATCGGACTTATGGTGAAGAAGAACAGTGCAAATTAACAAATTCTGTAAACGGAGAAGTCGAGTATTTTAGTGAGAAATTGGGATGGCTAAAAATATAAAAAAGTATGTTTAAATAGTTAACTAAATGAATAAAACGACATACTAAAATTTGGACAAAAACAGAAAAAGTTTTCTAAACAGTGATTGATGACGATCTTATCAATTTTTTTTCTTTTATTCTCTCCATGCATCTTGCTGCAACTTCTCTTCATGTTGTTACTGATGCGTTACTTATTAGGTTATATGTGACTTTTATTTATTTATTAGTTATTATTAACCTCAACCCATTTTATTGTATTATTTTTACAACATTCTTTTTATTTTTTCAAGACTCAACTAGTTACACATTTATTTTAATTTATTTATTTGCCACTAAAATAATATCTTCCAAAAAATAAAATGAAAAGATTAATATATTATGAGAGTAACTAAAATGACAAAACAAATAAATAGATATAACATTAGTATTTTATATAAGTCACTAAATCAATTAAATATGTATAAAACAGGCACAATTTAACAATCACACATATTAAAAAATTAGGCGCAATATTATTAATATTTCAAAATCAATATTTTACCCACTAAAAATATTAATTAAAGTAATTAAAATTTTAAAATTATATCAATAATAACAAAAATTATCGTAATCAAAATGATTACTATACTTACTAGTATGTGCATTTTAAAGCATTTTAACATCAAGAACATATTTTAACACTTCTATTGTAAAAATAAATACTCTAAAATATTTATAATATATTCAAAATAGTTATTTATAAAATAATTAGTTAAAGTAAGAAATAGCCGGAAACAATTAAAATATAATTATGTGCATTATTACATTAATTATCTACATATATACACGTAAAATTGTCTAAAATCTTACTCTTTAAAATATTTATAATGAAAAATAATTATTTTTAGAAAAGTATTTAAAATATAATATTTGTTATTTACATTAATCATTTAGTCGATTATGTATAAAATTAATACATCGTAGAAAGTAGACATATAAAAAAAATTAATCGCAAAATTTATCAACATATATTCTAAAATAATTTTAATATTAAATTACTTATTTAAAATACTATTTTATTAATAAAATAGTTTATATAAAATTTGGGGTGTTACATGTAAGACACAAAAGTGTAGAAGATCATTAATAGAACAAATCATAATTATTGCATGAATGAAATTCAAGAAATTGAAATTCGATAAAAATATATTTAAGCCATAAAAATATCTATCAATGGTCTTGTTAAAAATTAAATAGATGTCGTGTAAGTGTATCCAATATGGTAAAAAGTTGCAAGACATTTGATGGGTATCTAATATAATTTTCAACTTAGTACTTTACACCACACACATGAGTTGTCTGAATGTCATATAAGTAGTCATCAAAATATAGCAACAGTCTAATGCAAAATTTCGAATTTGAAGATATGTATAACCAAATTGAGAAGCTAGCTAGTGGTGTGCGTTTGAAACTTTAAGCCAAATAAACAGTTTTCTAGGAAATTGTTTCACATATAACTTTGACAATAGAAGGTAAGTTTAGAAATAAATAAATTCGTGTTGGTGGACCCACTTGAAATGAATATAATTGATAAAAGATATAAATTATATTTAATTTATAAAAAAAATAATGATAAAGATACTATTTTAAAATAAAATTGAATAACTTATCTAGATTTTTATCTTGTATAAAAAGTTTCCTAGATTTTCTAAAAAAAATAAAAGATACGATTCTTAGTTAGTGATAAGCATATCTTGCCAATATCACCTATAAATTAACACAACTTACTTGTTCTATTATCATTCAACAATTACAAGCTTTCAAGTTTTTTTTCTTCCCTTCTCCAAATTTCCTAATCAATATTTTTCTCCAAAACTAAGTAAAACAACATGATTCCAACACTTTGTTCCAATAATGGATGTGGTTCTTACGATGCTGCGGGTATCAAGAATATTTGTGGAAAATGTTTTAGAGAATGGTTCGACGACAATACCACTAAATCAAAAATGGAAAGTCAAGTTTTGGAGAGTCCCATGATTACACCATTTTGTTCAAATAATGGTTGTGGTTCTTATGATGCTGCTGGTATCAAAAATATTTGTGGAAAATGTTTCAAAGATTGGTTCGACAACACCACTAAATCCAAAATTGAAAGTGAGAGTCCTATATTTGATTTATGTACTAGTATTGATAGGTGCGAGAATAGTAACAACAAAAATTAGACTATTAGAGTTTTTGAATGTAATTTGGTTTTTTTTTTTTTTTTTTGTTAATATTGAAGGGAATGTATTGTAAGGATGAATAGATAGATATTATTGAGTATTTTCTATTTTGTCTTAATAAAAAATTAGATTAATTTTTTGTATTATCAATGAATTTGTTCTTCAATATTAGTCTCTTTTTATTGATATATGATGTGATGTGATCATCTTTATAAAGCATACTACTATTGAAAAATTGCTTCTTTTTCTTCCTCGTTTTTCTAACTGATGTGTTCAGATGATTTTATTGCTATTTATTGATTATTAATCATTTAACAACAGAGGAAATAAGTTGGTGAATTTTAAAATATGGGTCAAATTTCACTCATTGGTAGAGATAGAAGGACTAAAAATATAAAGAAGTATAAATTATAAAATTCTACTTAATTTAGGTTGACTGTAACGCCTAAATTTAACTATGAATTTTGAGAAATTATTTTTATATCATATAGATGCAACTGACATTTTCAATTGAAATTTTATAAGTACTTACAAATAAATAGATTTTTTTTTTTTTATGGTTATAAAGTTTAATCTAAACTCAAAACATTTTTCAGTTCTGTTTTTTTTTTCCTTTTGAATTATCTCATATTATTAAAGAATTAAGGCACACAAAAGTTGAAATATTTTGCACCCAAACCCCCATGTTATTACATAAAGCATGCTTAGACAAAAAAAATGAACTACCTACTCCCTTTTCTACTTACATGATAGAACTAATAGGGACTTGTAAAATGGTTTCCTCAAGCCAAAAACTTGAGATTACTAGGAAGTTTTACAATGGTTTTGTCACTGTAAAAGCAATTATGATAAAAGTGTGACTGTTTTATTTATCTGACAATTATAATTAATTAACCATGTAAAATATATTTATATCGTCGATGCATATAAATAAAATTCAAATTTTTACACTATAATACAATTTTTTTAACTACAAGGAAGTTACCATTAGAATCCTTTTAAACTTTCTAGCATTCTATCGTTGATGTTCATGAGTATTGTTATATCTCTTTATGGATGAAAAAGTTGTTGTCACTATCAGGCTGACTTATATCAGTTTCAGGTTGTGTCTGAATTGACACAAGGTTTGTTTCTAGGATTTCAACTCTCATTGAGATGATATTACATTTCCAGTGTATAAAACACTTTGACTAATTTACATCAGTTCTAGTAACTCTTTTCTAAAAGGATTTTTCATTCAATCTTTTCTTTTAATGTATTATAGTCTTTTATGTAAAAATTTCTTAACGCATTGTCTTTTTCATTCTCTAAGCCATTGTTTTATATTGATCAGTTTCTACTTAAATACTGAGAAATGTATTCGATTTAGAATGTTACCGTTGGAGATCTTAAATAAACATTAATACTGTGGAGAACATAATGCAAACAAAGTGGATTTAAAGGAGATTAGTCATCAAGTATTGATGGAAGACTAGTACTATGGTCAAAATTAGTACTACTTGTACTTCTTTTATTGATTATTTATAATATATTCTTTTGTCTATTGCTTTGGATTTTTGCCAAGTCCTTCAAGTTTGTTATATTTTTATTTTGTTCTTTTCAAAGTTTTTATCTTTGTAAAAAGGTTGCGAGTCTTTTGTCTATAGTTAAAAAAAAGAAACTATAACACTACTTTTATGTTTTTACAATTTAAATTAAATAATATCTCTATTTAAAAGATTTTGATAGACAATTTTATTTAGAGATCAATATATAGATGTTCACTCTTAAATTATTTTACACTAACGTATAACCACAATCATTCATTTGTGACATCTCAAAAATAAAGTTTTATTTTTGAATAAATAGGGTTTGGTAATCTAATGTTTCACTAAAAATTATTTTAGTTAAAATTCGAACTCGAGTTCTCCCGAACGATTCGTTTTAACTGAAACTCATTAACTATTTAAATATTCTAGTCAAAATATTTGTGACCAACAGTTTGAAATTATTTATAAGATTGAGTTTTTTTTTTTTTTTTTGAAATCTAATAATTAATTTTATTTAAATGGGTGTGGAGGTCAAATTTGTGATGGTTCTATGTGGGACACTATTAGCGTTTTACCTGCGGAAATTCATGCAGATTTAAGGTAAGAATCCGCAAAAACACATAATACCTACAAATTTGTTGGCATATAACTCTTTCCTCGTGTAAGACTTTTGTGGATAATTACTTCATGAAGATTTTTGAATTCCTAGGTAATTTACTTGCAGATATTTCCAAATAAAAAGTAAATATATTTTGCAGTTAACATTTACTAAATTAAGGCATTTTCTTATAACTTTTCATGCGGTACCATTTCTAAGCTTATTTCCACATATAATTTTATACGCAATTTCGTATGAAAAATTTTTGCCTGAAAATCCGCAGTAACTCCGCCATCAAAATTATTTTCAAAGAAAATTCTGCGGGAAATTTGCACATGAGCATTTGTTTTATTTTTATTTTTTTCATTTTCCTTTTACAAAAGCGATTATTTGTTTATTGGCTCCAACGATTTACTACTCTATCATTAATCAATATAACAAGTGTATATTTACATCAATATCTACACAAACTAATTAGTTAATAATGGAGACTAAATCAATAAATATTTTGAAGACAAGGACTAATTTGCATTTTTAGTTGAATCACATGTCAAATAATCAAATTTGCAATATCTTAAATTTTCAATGATTAAAATAGTGGTTTATAAGTCAAAATAATATAAAAATAGTAAATAATTAAATAAATATAAAAAAATAATTATTTAAATTTTAATATAAAATTGGGTCTCAACTTTTCACATGGAATAAAATTAGTCTTAACTCTTTTTTAAGATATAATTAGCTCATTTTAAATAATTACATAATTATATACATTTATTCGTAAAAAATGTTTATTGTATATAATGATACATAGAAAGAATTATATATGTAATCAGTAATGATACATAGAAAAAATTATATGTAACCTTATCCCCTTTCTAAAATTATTTATCCCAATTGCATCAGTAAAAAAAGTAATCTTTAATCTTATCACATAAATGAAATAGAATTACGTATTGTTTTTTTTTCACTACGCCAAAAATGACATTTAACAGCGCCCATTTTACAGCGCTTGCTAAACACA
>NW_027338049.1:0-1097 GCF_000331145.2 Cicer arietinum | reverse complement strand
ACAACTGCGGCAAGCTCCAAATCATGGGTAGGATAGTTTCTCTCATGAATCTTCAGTTGTCTTAAGGCATAAGCCACAACTTTCTTGTGTTGCATCAGAACACATCCCAAACCTTGGTCAATACCAATACAGGTGAGGTCGTCAATTTCCTCTTCAGTAACTGGAAGTTTTCTTCACACTTCTCCGTCCATGCGAACGGTTGATCTTTTCTGGTAAGTTGTGTCAATGGAGTCACAATCTTTGCAAAACCTTTGATAAACCTCCTGTAGTACCCTGCCAGTCCTACAAAACTCCGTATGTCAGTGACAGTCTGAGGCTGTTTCCAAGCAAGAACCGCCTCAATCTTAGCCGGATCTACAGCGATTCCTTCCTTGGTTATCACATGTCCTAAGAAATTCACTTTCTCTAGCCAAAATTCACACTTCGACAAATTGGCATACAACTGCTTCTCGCGTAAAATCTCAAGAACTTGGCGTAAATGTTCTCCATGCTCTTCTTCAGTTCTCGAGTAAATTAATATATCATCAATGAACACCACAACAAATTTATCAAGGAATGAATTAAAGATTCTGTTCATGTAGTCCATGAAAATTGCTGGTGCATTGGTAACTCCAAACGGCATAACGAGATATTCATAATGTCCGTAACGGGTTCTGAAAGCAGTTTTCTGAATATCTCCTTCCTTTACTCGAATCTGATGGTAACCCGACTTCAAGTCAATCTTCGAAAATATCGCGGCCCCTCTCAATTGATCCATTAAATCATCGATGCGTGGCAAAGGATAACGATTCTTAATAGTTGCCTTATTAAGCTGTCTATAATCCACACATAAGCGCGAGCTTCCGTCCTTCTTCTTAACTAGCAAAACTGGAGCTCCCCACGGTGATACACTTGGTCTTATAAACTTCATAGGGTTCTTCTGATTGCGGTAATACCAACACTGGTGAGGTCGTCAATTTTCTCTTTAGTAACTGAAAATTTTCCTCACACTTCTCCGTCCATGCGATTCTGCCCACCGTTGTTACTTTGTGGTTGATTATAGGGTTTAGCAACTTGTTTCCCCTTGTTCTGATAATTCACCCGACTAGGGCCTCCCG
>NW_027338048.1:0-1108 GCF_000331145.2 Cicer arietinum | reverse complement strand
TTGTGTCATTGGATGAACATTTAGGTCATTTTCGTCCTCCCTAGACTTATTCTAGTCCAAATATGGTTTTTAACCAATCTTGTGGATCCAATAAGTTCATATGTGTCAGTGGATGAACATTTAGGTAGTTTCCGTCCCCCTAGGTTTATTCTAGTCCAATTAGGGTTTTTAACCAATCTTGTGCATCCAATAGGTGTGTTTGTGTCATTGGATGAACATTTAGGTCATTTTCGTCCTCCCTAGACTTATTCTAGTCCAAATAGGGTTTTTAACCAATCTTGTGCATGCAATAAGTTCATCTGTGTCATTGGATAAACATTTAGGTCATTTTCGTCAACCTTATGCTTATTCTTGTCCAATTAGGGTTTTTAACCAATCTTGTGCATCCAATAGATGTGTTTGTGTCATTGGATGAACATTTAGGTCATTTTCGTCCTCCCTAGACTTATTCTAGTCCAAATAGGGTTTTTAACCAATCTTGTGCATGCAATAAGTTCATCTGTGTCATTGGATAAACATTTAGGTCATTTTCGTCAACCTTATGCTTATTCTTGTCCAATTAGGGTTTTTAACCAATTTTGTGCATCCAATAGGTGTGTTTGTGTCATTGGATGAACATTTACGTCATTTTCGTCCTCCCTAGACTTATTCTTTTCCAATTAGGGTTTTTAACCAATCTTATGCATGCAATAAGTTCATTTGTGTCATTGGATTAACATTTTGGTCGTTTTCGTCCTCCCTTGGCTTATTCTTGTCCAATTAGCGTTTTTAACCAATCTTGTGCATCCAATAAGTTCATTTGTGTCATTGGATGAACATTTAGGTCATTTTCGTCCTCCTTAGGCTTATTCTTGTCCAATTAGGGTTTTTAACCAATTTTGTGCATCCAATAGGTGTGTTTGTGTCATTGGATGAACATATTGGTCATTTTCGTCCTCCCTAGACTTATTTTTGACCAATTAAGGTTTTTAGCCAATCTTGTGCATGCAATAAGTTAATTTGTGTCATTGGATTAACTTTTAGGTCATTTTCGTCCTCCCTAGGAATATTCTAGTCCAATTAGAGTTTTTAACCAATCTTGTGCATCCAATAGGTGTGTTTGTGTCAT
>NW_027338047.1:20203-20494 GCF_000331145.2 Cicer arietinum | reverse complement strand
TTTAGGTCATTTTCGTCCTCCATAGGCTTATTCCTGTCCAATTAGGGTTTTTAACCAATCTTGGGCATCCAATAAGTTAGTTTGTGTCATTTGATGAACATTAAGGTCATTTTCGTCCTCCCTAGGTTTATTATAGTCCAATTAGGGTTTTTAACCAATCTTGTGCATCCAATAGGTGTGTTTGTGTAATTGGATGAACATTTAGATCATTTTCATCCTCCCTAGACTTATTATTGTCCAACTAGGGTTTTTAACCAATCTTGTCAATCCAATAGGTGTGTTTGTGTCATT
>NW_027338047.1:344-1100 GCF_000331145.2 Cicer arietinum | reverse complement strand
TGAACATTTAGGTCATTTTCGTCCTTCCTACACTTATACTTGTCCAACTAGGGTTTTTAACAAATCCTGTGCATCCAATAGGTGTGTTTGTGTCATTGGATGAACATTTAGGTCAGTTTCGTCCTTCCTAGACTTATTCTTGTCCAACAAGGGTTTTTAACCAATCTTGTGCATCAAATAGGTGTGTTTTTTTCATTGGTTGAGCATTTAGGTCATTTTCGTCCTCCCTAGAGTTGTTCTACTCCAATTAGGGTTTTAAACAAATCTTGTGCATCCAATATGTGTGTTTGTATCATTGGATGAACATTTAGGTCATTTTCGTCCTCCCTAGGCATGTTCTAGTCCAATTAGGGTTTTTAACCAATCTTGTGCATCAAATAGGTGTGTTTTTTTCATTGGATGAGCATTTAGGTCATTTTCGTCCTCCCTAGAGTTGTTCTACTCCAATTAGGGTTTTAAACAAATCTTGTGCATCCAATATGTGTGTTTGTATCATTGGATGAACATTTAGGTCATTTTCGTCCTCCCTAGGCTTGTTCTAGTCCAATTAGGGTTTTTAACCAATCTTGTGCATCAAATAGGTGTGTTTGTGTCATTGGGTGAACATTTAGGTCAATTTCGTCCTACATAGACTTATTCTTGACTAACTAGGGTTTTTAACCAAGCTTGTGCATCCAATAGGTGTGTTTGTGTCATTGGATGAACATTTAGGTCATTTTCCTCCTCCCTAGGCTTATTCTTGTCCAATTAGGGTTT
>NW_027338047.1:0-255 GCF_000331145.2 Cicer arietinum | reverse complement strand
CCTCCCTTAGCTTATTCTTGTCCAATTAGGGTTTTTAACCAATCTTGTGCATCCCATAGGTGTGTTTGTGTCATGGGATGAACATTTAGGTCATTTTCGTCCTTCCTACAATTATACTTGTCCAACTAGGGTATTTAACTAATCTTGTGCATCCAATAGGTGTGCTTCTGTCATTGGATGAACATTTAGGTAATTTTTGTCCTTCCTAGACTTATTCTTGTCCAACAAGGGTTTTTAACCAATCTTGTGAATCAA
>NW_027338046.1:0-1063 GCF_000331145.2 Cicer arietinum | reverse complement strand
ATACTACACTAATCGTACGACAATAATACATGATTTGAAAGACTTCTTTTCAAGTTTTTGATTATTGTAACAAACTATACAAATGTATATATATCTTTTGTATTCAATTTTTATGTTTAGAGTATTGATGGTGCTTTTGGAAAAAGTGCTTTCTCAAATTTTAAGAAATTTTCACCTTTTATTTTCATATATTTGATGGTGCATATTGAAAAAAATTTCTATAATCTTTAGTGGTTTTTTTTTTTTATTTGTTTACAGTTATTAAATATTACTATTGTATCAATAAATAAATGCTATCTAAATGTTGAATTTATAATAGAGTTTTTAAAAAAGAAGTTATTCAAGAATTCGATAACTCTTCCTCTTTCATTTAAAAGAGTTTTATGAGATAAGCAAAGTTAAATAGGCCCTATTATACTCTAGTTTTGTTGCGTGTTAAAATTAATAGATCTTCATAATTTCTAATGGTTAAACTCAAAACTAAATCGTTATAGAAAAATTCCAATATTAATAAATTATTAAAACCCAACAAAACCTAGAAATTCGAGTGCAACCAAACCAAATATATATCCATCAAACAAACAAAGATGTCAAATAAAATGAAAAAAAAAATAGATAACAAGAAAATATAATTGGCAAAAAATTAAAAATCATAACTTATGAACCAATCTTATTAATCTAACTAATACATACGAGATGTGTTTTTCTGAAATACAAATTGATTGGAATAACAATAAAACTTAGGTTCAAACTTTTAGTGTTTCCTTTCACTTGGTGGTGGATGGTAGGGTTTGCAACAAGGGGGATTAGTACATATCATTGGCACACATTCTAATGAACGTCTTCCACAACAAGGTGGTAAACTTGCTTGTACATTGCCAATATGAGCACACACAATAGCAACCAAAAATATTACAAACTTCAAGAACATCTTCATTATAGTTTTCATTTAATAACCGAGCTTGGTTGGCAAAGAAAAGCAATGTTGATATGTTATAGGTAATGGTATGTTAAAACAATGTTAACTTATTTATAGAGAAAAATAAAATTCTCTATATTTTAC
>NW_027338045.1:0-1305 GCF_000331145.2 Cicer arietinum | reverse complement strand
ACACCTATTGGATGCAAAAGATTGGTTAAAACCCTAATTGGACAAGAACAAACCTAGGGATGATGAAAATGACCTAAATGTTCATCCAATGACACAAACACAAGTGTTGAATGCACAAGATTCGTTAAAACCCTAATTGGACTACAATAAACTTAAGGATGACGAAAATGACCTAAATGTTCATCCAATGACACAAATGAACTTATTGGATGCACAAGATTGGTTAAAAACCCTAATTGGACAAGAACAAACCTAGGGATGATGAAAATGACCTAAATGTTCATCCAATGACACAAATGAACTTATTGGATGCACAAGATTGGTTAAAAACCCTAATTGGACAAGAACAAACCTAGGGATGATGAAAATGACCTAAATGTTCATCCAATGACACAAATGAACTTATTGGATGCACAAGATTGGTTAAAAACCCTAATTGGACAAGAACAAACCTAGGGATGATGAAAATGACCTAAATGTTCATCCAATGACACAAATGAACTTATTGGATGCACAAGATTGGTTAAAAACCCTAATTGGACAAGAACAAACCTTTGGAGGACGAAAATGACCTTAATGTTTAACCAATGACACAAAGACACCTATTGGATGCACAAGATTCGTTAAAAACCCTAATTGGACTACAATAAATATAGGGAGGACGAAAAGGACCTAAATGTTCGTCCAATGACACAAATGAACATATTGGATGCACAACATTGGTTAAAAACTGTAGTTCGACAAGAATAAGTCTAGGTAGGACGAAAATGACCTAAATGTTCATTCAATGATGCAAACACACCTATTGGATGCATAAGATTGGTTAAAAACCCTAATTGGACTAGAACAAACCTAGGGAGGACAAAAATGAGCTGAATGTTCATCCGATGACACAAAGACACCTATTGGATGCACAAGATTCGTTAAAAACCCTAATTGGACTAGAATAAACCTAGGGAGGACGAAAATGACCTAAATGTTCATCCAATGACACAAACACACCTGTTGGATGCACAAGATTGGTTAAAACCCCTAGATGGACAAGAATAAGTCTAGGAAGGACGAAAATGACCTAAATATTCATCCAATGACACAAACACACGTATTGGATGCACAAGATTGGTTAAAAACAATAATTGAACAAGAACAAACCTAGGGAGGACGAAAATGACCTAAATGTTAATCCAATGACACAAAGACACCTATTGGATGCATAATATTCATTAAAAACCCTAATTGGATTAGAATAAACCTAGGGAGGACGAAAATGCCCTAAATGTTCGTCCAATGACACAAATGAACTTA
>NW_027338044.1:0-1075 GCF_000331145.2 Cicer arietinum | reverse complement strand
ACACATTTATAAATTTTGGAGTAGAATGTTATAAGGGTCTATCGGTCCTTGATTTCATCTAGACTTTTCGGGAGATTTTCGTAACCCTCGACCAAAAAAGACTTAAATCTGTATTTTCAAAACAGACGAGGGCTAGTGTTGGAAATCTGACACGGAACTCGAAACCCAGTTATCAATTTTGGAGAAGAATGCTATAAAGGTCTCCCGGTCCTCGATTTCATCTGGACTTTTCGGGTAATTTTCGTACCCATCGGCAAAAATATGCCAAAATATGTATTTTTGGACCAAACGATGGTTAGTTTTTGAATTTTGACTAGGAACTCGAACCACAGTTATAAATTTTGGAGAAGAATGGCATAAATTTTGCGATTTTCGTACCACCCGATTAAAACG
This sequence comes from Cicer arietinum, assembly GCF_000331145.2. NCBI lineage: Eukaryota > Viridiplantae > Streptophyta > Magnoliopsida > Fabales > Fabaceae > Cicer > Cicer arietinum. The sequence continues at coordinate 682 of NW_027338044.1, read as the reverse complement.
AACCGAAATTTGTATCTTCCAACAAACCAATGGTTAGTGTTTGAAATCTGGCCGGAACCCGAAACACAATTATAAATTTTGGAGAAGTATGCTATAAGGGTCTCCAGGTCCTCGATTTCATCTGGATTTTTTGGACGATTTTTGTACCTCCCGACTAAAATGGATAAAAATCTGTATTTTCGAACAAAACGACGATTTGTGTTTGGAATCTGACACAAAACCCAAAACAAAGTTATAAATTTGGGAGAAGAAGGCTAAAAGGGTCTCTCGTACACATGAAAAAAATTGACCGAAATTCGTATTTTCGAACAAGCAATGGATACTTTTTGAAATCTGATGTGAAACCCGAATCACATTTATAATATATAGGAGAAGAATGCTATAGGAGTCTCCTGGTCCTCGATTTCATCTAGACTTTTTGGGGTATTTTCGTACATGACGATGGTCTCGAGGTCCTCAATTTTATTTGGACTTTTTGGGTGATTTTCGTAACCCTCGACAAAAATGAACCAACATATGTATTTTCGGACCAGACGATGGCTTGTGTTTTAAATCTGGCTCAGAACCCGAAACATAAATATAAATTTTAGAAAAGAATGCTATAAGGGTCTCTCGGTCGTCGATTTCATTGGGACTTTTTGAGCGATTTTCGTACCACCCGACTAAAATGGACCGAAATCCG
>NW_027338043.1:0-2599 GCF_000331145.2 Cicer arietinum | reverse complement strand
AGGTGTGTTTGTGTCATTGGATGAACATTTAGGTCATTTTCGTCCTCCCTAGGCTTATTCCTGCCCAATCAGAGTTTTTAACCAATCTTGTGCATCCAATAATTCATTTGTGTCATTGAATGAACATTTAAGTTATTTTCGTCGTCCCTAGGCTTATTCTTGTCCAATTAGGGATTTTAACCAATCTTGTGCATCCAATAAGTTCATTTGTGTCATTGGATTAACATTTTGGTCATTTTCGTCCTCCCTAGGCTTTTTCTTGTCCAATTAGGGTTTTTAACCAATCATGTGCATCCAATATGTTCATTTGATTCATTGGATTAACATTTAGCTCATTTTTTTCCTCCCTAGGTTTATTCTAGTCCAATTAGGGTTTTTAATCAAACTTGTGCATCCAATAGGTATGTTTGTGTCATTGGATGAACATATAGCTCATTTTCGTCCTCCCTAGGCTTATTCTTGTCCAATCAGAGTTTTTAACCAATCTTGTGCATCCAATAAGTTCATTTGTGTCATTGGATTAACATTTAGGTCATTTTCGTCCTCCCTTGGTTTATTCTAGTCCAATTAGGGTTTTTAACCAATCTTGTGCATCCAATAAGTTCATTTGTGTCATTGGATTAACATTTAGGTCATTTTCGTCCTCCCTTGGTTTATTCTAGTCCAATTAGGGTTTTTAACCAATCTTGTGCATCCAATAGGTGTGTTTGTGTCATTGGATGAACATTTAGGTCATTTTCGTCCTCCCAAGGCTTATTCCTGCCCAATCAGAGTTTTTAACCAATCTTCTGCATCCAATAATTCATTTGAGTCATTGGATTAAAATTTAGAACATTTTCGTCCTCCCTAGGTTTATTCTAGTCCAATTAGGGTTTTTAACCAATCTTGTGCATCCAATAAGTTCATTTTTGTCATAGGATGAACATTTAGGTCCTTTTCGTCCTCCCTAGGCTTATTCTTGTCCAATTAACGTTTTTAACCAATCTTGTGCATGCAATAAGTTCATTTGTGTCATTGGATTAACATTTAGGTCATTTTCGTCCTCCCTTGGTTTATTCTAGTCCAATTAGGGTTTTTAACCAATCTTGTGCATCCAATAGGTGTGTTTGTGTCATTGGATGAACATTTAGGTTATTTTCGTCGTCCCTAGGCTTATTCTTGTCCAATTAGGGATTTTAACCAGTCTTGTGCATCCAATATGTTCATTTGATTCATTGGATTAACATTTAGCTCATCTTTGTCCTCCCTAGGTTTATTCTAGTCCAATTAGTGTTTTTAACCAAACTTGTGCATCCAATAGGTGTGTTTGTGTCATTGGATGAACATTTAGGTCATTTTCGTCCTCCCTAGGTTTATTCTAGTCCAATTAGGGTTTTTAACCAATCTTGTGCATCCAATAAGTTCGTTTGTGTCATTGGATTAACATTTAGGTCATTTTCGTCCTCCCTAGGTTTATTCTAGTCCAATTAGGGTTTTTAACCAATCTTGTGCATCCAATAAGTTCGTTTGTGTCATTGGATTAACATTTAGGTCATTTTCGTCCTCCCTAGGTTTATTCTAGTCCAATTAGGGTTTTTAACCAATCTTGTGCATCCAATAAGTTCGTTTGTGTCATTGGATTAACATTTAGGTCATTTTCGTCCTCCCTAGGTTTATTCTAGTCCAATTAGGGTTTTTAACCAATCTTGTTCATCCAATAGGTGTGTTTGTGTCATTGAATGAACATTTAGGTCATTTTCGCCCTCCATAGGCATATTCTTGTCCAATTAGGGTTTTTAACAGATCTTGTGCATGCAATATGTTCATTTGTGTCATTTTATTAACATTTAGGTCTTTTTCGTCCTCCTTAGGTATATTCTAGTCCAATTAGGATTTTTAACCAATCTTGTGCATCCAATAGGTGTGTTTGTTTCATTGGATGAACATTTAGGTCATTTTCGTCCTCCCTAGGTTTATTCTAGTCCAATTAGGTTTTTTAACCAATCTTGTGCATCCAATAGGTGTGTTTGTTTCATTGGATGAACATTTAGGTCATTTTCGTCCTCCCTAGGTTTATTCTAGTCCAATTAGGTTTTTTAACCAATCTTGTGCATCCAATAATTTCATTTTTGTCATATGATGAACATTTAGGTCTTTTCCGTCCTCCCTAGGCTTATTCTTGTCCAATTAGCGTTTTTAACCAATCTTGTGCATGCAATAAGTTCATTTGTGTCATTGGATGAACATTTAGGTTATTTTCGTCGTCCCTAGGCTTATTCTTGTCCAATTAGGGTTTTTAACCAATCTTGTGCATCCAATAAGTTCATTTGTGTCATTGGATGAACATTTAGGTTATTTTCGTCGTCCCTAGGCTTATTCTTGTCCAATTAGGGTTATTAACCAATCTTGTGCATCCAATAAGTTCATTTGTGTCATTGGATGAACATTTAGGTTATTTTCGTCGTCCCTAGGCTTATTCTTGTCCAATTAGGGATTTTAACCAATCTTGTGCATCCAATATGTTCATTTGATTCATTGGATTAACATTTAGCTCATCTTTGTCCTCCCTAGGTTTATTCTAGTCCAATTAGGGTTTTTAACCAAACTTGTGCATCCAATA
>NW_027338042.1:990-1349 GCF_000331145.2 Cicer arietinum | reverse complement strand
GTACTAATGATCTCAAAGGTTGTATGAATGACGTTTGCTTGGCGCACGCGCGTGGGAAAAAGGGGGGTACTTTAATAAAATAATAATAATAATGTTTGTAGTGATAAAACCGCTGTGATACAATTTTAAGTTTATTTGTTTTTCATCGTTCATTTTTAATAGAAATGCGGAGGCGGGGTCCTTCTGCTAGGAAAAACTCGAATTATTCTATTTTTAACCGAACATTTTCTACAATTAGTAAATTGTCTTTACAAATAATAATATCCGATAAATCGCATTGTGATATTTTTTAAAATGGAATCAAACTATTTACTAGAGAAATTTTATTTATTATATGATGAACTACTTTAAAAAAAAAA
>NW_027338042.1:0-469 GCF_000331145.2 Cicer arietinum | reverse complement strand
TTTTATATTATTTAGAAATCTTCTATTTAATTTGATAGATTTTACTATCTTTTTATGAGTTTTTTTCTTGTTTATTATGACTATTTTGTTTTAATAATCTTAGACTCTCCACTTCTTGCTCACCTTAAATGTTTTGTGATATACCTACTAATTGGCTTAATTAGTTTTGTTAATAATAATCATTAATATTACAAAATAATTTAATCTTCTACTTCATACAAATGAGTATTATTATGTTATAAAATATAATACTATATATTATTGTTGTTATCATTGTCTCTTTTATATTATTTTTATGAAACTACAAATTTTAGTTCACTTGAATTGCAAATATTTTAAAAAGAATATCATTTAATTCGATATTATTATTAGTGTTAGTTATAAATTTTCCTTTTGACTTGCTTAGTTAATTTTGGTTTTATTTCTTAAATTAGATTTCTTAAGACAAATTTAATGTAGTTACGTTTTC
>NW_027338041.1:0-1126 GCF_000331145.2 Cicer arietinum | reverse complement strand
TATATACTTTTTTTTGTTTATATTTTATTTTAATAGTATATATTTATAATATATATATATATACTTCGTAATATCATGTGAGATATACCGGTTAAGACATTTGTTATTAATAAAGAAAACAATAATTGGATGACAAATGGCGAAGTTGTCCGAGATATATTCGTGTATTTAGCAGGTTGTTAACAATATGGCATGCTATAGACATCATATTCATGTGCTATAAAGAACATTAAAATGCATCATTAACTTTGAGTTGTTTACATAAATGTTCGTTTTTATTAAAATTCAGTTTTTTGATTATTTGTTTTTATTAAAATTTTCATCTTGTTAATGAAATTAATCTAGAACGTTGTTATGAGTTTTTAGAATTAAAAAAAAAATCGACGAGGAAGTTAAAGTTGGCTTATTTTGTAGAATGAAAATATCTTTTATTTTGAATTACTTTTGATTATTTTAAAGGAATTGCATTGAGTTGAATTTTTGTTGATTTATAAAATAATAATAATTCTATACTCATGATTTTATTTTTATTTAATGTTTAAAATAGCTGAAAATTTACACCATATTTTATTACGTGTTATTTGTTGTTCACATGGTTTAGAATGGCCTCGTGTAAATATTGGATCCTGAGAGCGTCAGAATATTTATTTGAAATAATTGATTTCTTGATTCTAAATTTTGTGAATCAATAAGAGTTTAACTTGAAGTTTAGATTTCAAAAATTAATTAGTGATTTATAATTGTGTTAATAAAAAAAGTAAAATGATAAAATGTCTACTAATTGAAAAAGAAAAGAAAAATAAAACAAAGATTTTAAAACAATTATCTCAATAGTTAAACTGCTTTTGAAAAATTATCTAAATTTTGGATAATCGATTTATTTTATGAGTAGAACATTTTTTTTGAGTAGAAATGTAGTTGATGTGTTATCATTGTCAAAATATATATTTGAGTTTAATATGAGAAGATGATGTACATCATGTAGATTGGTACGTGTAAAGTGCATGTAGATTGATATGTGTATAGAGATTAAAATATATTTTATCCATTTTTTTAATTATAAATTTTTTTTATTAGGGATCCAATTTTTTAAGATTAAAACGGACATCTACATTATTTAAAATTG
>NW_027338040.1:0-1149 GCF_000331145.2 Cicer arietinum | reverse complement strand
TACCTAAATGTTCATCCAATAACCCAAACACACCTATTGGATGCACAAGATTGGTTAAAAACCTAGTTGGACAATAATAAGTGTAGGAACGACGAAAATGACCAAAATGTTCAACCAAGGACACAAACACACCTTTTGGATGCAGAAGATTGGTTAAAAACCCTAATTGGACAAGAATAAGCCTAGGGATGACGAAAATGGCCTAAATGTTCATCCAATGACACAAACACACCTATTGGATGCACAAGATTGGTTAAAAACCCTAGTTGGACAATAATAAGTGTAGGAAGGACGAAAATGACCTAAATGTTCAACCAATGACACAAACACACCTATTGGATGCACAAGATTGGTTAAAAACCCTAATTGGACAAGAATAAGCATAGGGAGGACGAAAATGACCTAAATGTTCATCCAATGAAACAAAAACACCTATTGGATGCACAAGCCTGGTTAAAAACCCTAATTGGACTAAAACAAATCTAGGGAGGACAAAAATGACCTAAATGTTAATCCAATGACAAAAACACACCTATTGGATGCACAAGATTGGTTAACAACCCTAATTGGACAAGAATAAGTCTAGGGAGGACGAAAACGACCTAAATGTTCATCCAATGACACAAACACACCTATTGGATGCACAAGATTGGTTAACAACCCTAATTGGACAAGAATAAGTCTAGGGAGGACGAAAACGACCTAAATGTTCATCCAATGACACAAACACACCTATTGGATGCACAAGATTGGTTAACAACCCTAATTGGACAAGAATAAGTCTAGGGAGGACGAAAACGACCTAAATGTTCATCCAATGACACAAACACACCTATTGGATGCACAAGATTGGTTAACAACCCTAATTGGACAAGAATAAGTCTAGGGAGGACGAAAACGACCTAAATGTTCATCCAATGACACAAACACACCTATTGGATGCATAAGATTGGTTAAAAACCTTAATTGGACTAGAACAAATCTATAGAGGATGAAAATGACCTAAATGTTTATCCAATGACAAAAACTCACCTATTGGATGCATAAGATTGGTTAAAAACCCTAGTTGGACAAGAATAAGTCTACGGAGGACGAAAATGACCTAAATGATCATCCAATGACAAAAACACACCTATTGGATGCACAAGA
>NW_027338039.1:0-1249 GCF_000331145.2 Cicer arietinum | reverse complement strand
AATTGGACAAGAATTAGCCAAGGGAAGACGAAAATGCCCTAAATGTTCATCCAATGACACAAACACACGTATTGGAGGCACAAGATTGGTTAAAAACACTAATTGGACAAGAATAAACCTAGGAGGATTAAAATGACCTAAATGTTCATCCAATGACACAATTGAACTTATTGGATTCACAAGATTGGTTAAAAACCCTAATTGGACAAGAATAAGTCGAGGGAAGACGAAAATGCCCTAAATGTTCATCCAATGACACAAACACACCTATTGGATGCACAAGTTTGGTTAAAAACCCTAATTGGACAAGAATAAGCCAAGGAAGGACGAAAATGACCTAAATGTTCATCCAATGACACAAATACACCAATTGGATGCACAAGATTTGTTAAAACCACTAATTGGACTAGGATAAACCTAAGGAGGACGAAAATTACCTAAATGTTCATCCAATGACAAAAATGAACTTATTGGATGCACAAGATTGGTTAAAAACCCTAATTGGACAAGAATAACCCTAGGGAGGAGGAAAATGACCTAAATGTTCGTCCAATGGCACAAACAAACCTATTAAATGCACAAGATTAGTTAAAAACCCTAATTGGACAAGAATAAGCCTAGGGAGGACGAAAATGACCTAAATGTTCATCCAATGACACAAACACACCTATTGGATGCACAAGATTTGTTAAAAACCCTAATTGGACAAGAATAAGCCAAGGGAAGACGAAAATGCCATAAATGTTCATCTAATGACAAAAACACACGTATTGGATGCACAAGTTTGGTTAAAAACCCTAATTGGATAAGAATAAACCTAGGAGGATGAAAATGACCTAAATGTTCATTCAATGACACAACTGAACTTATTGGATGCACAAGATTGGTTAAAAACCCTAATTGGACTAGAATAAACCTAGGGAGGACAAAAATGACCTAAATGTTCGTCCAATGACACAAACACACCTATTGGATGTACAAGATTGGTTAAAAACCCTAATTGGACTAGAATAAACCTAGGGAGGACAAAAATGACCTAAATGTTCGTCCAATGACACAAACACACCTATTGGATGCACAAGATTGGTTAAAAACCCTAATTGGACAAGAATAAGCCAAGGACGGAAGAAAATTACCTAAACGCACATCCAATGACACAAACACACCTATTGGATGCACAAGATTTGTTACAAACCCTAATTGAACAAGAATAAGCCAAGGGAAGACGAAAATGCCTTAAATGTTCATC
>NW_027338038.1:0-279 GCF_000331145.2 Cicer arietinum | reverse complement strand
GCTTGGGTGTCTTTTCTCTATTGGTTAAAATCATAAACAAAATAATGCAAATTAGTTACACACCATAGTTACTTCATTATATCCCATACGTTTAGGACGTTTTAGTTTTTGATATGTTTCTTTTTTTCCATTTTAGTTCTTATTCATTTTAGGGTTTGGGGTATGGGATTTAGGGTTTAAGATTAAGGTCATTTTGGTCTTAGGTGTTTTGTTTTAGTGTTTAGGGTTTAGGGTTTACAGATTAGGGTTTAGGGTTTAGGGTTTATGGTTTATGGTTTA
>NW_027338037.1:0-1201 GCF_000331145.2 Cicer arietinum | reverse complement strand
TAATTGGACTAGAATAAACCTAGGGAGGACCAAAATGACCTAAATGTTAATCCAATGACACAACTAAACATATTAGATGCACAAGATTGGTTAAAAACCTTATTGGACAAGAATAAGCCTACGGAGGACGAAAATGACCTAAATGTTCATCCAATGACACAAATGAACTTATGGTATGCACAACATTGGTTAAAACCCATAATTAGACAAGAAATAGGCTAGGGAGGACGAAAATGAACAAAATGTTCATCCAATGTCACAAACACACCTATAGGATGCACAATATTGGTTAAAAACCCTAATTGGACAAGCATAAGGCTAGGATTGACGAAAATGACCTAAATGTTCATCCAATGACACAAATGAACTTATTTCATGCACAAGATTGGTTAAAAACCTTAATTGGACAAGAATAAGTCTAGAGAGGACGAAAATGACCTAAATGTTCATCCAATGACAGAAATGAACTTATTGCATGCACAAGATTGGTTAAAAACCCTAATTGGACTAGAATAAACCTAGGGAGGACAAAAATGACCTAAATGTTAATCCAATGACACAAATAAACATATTAGATGCACAAGATTGGTTAAAAACCTTATTGGACAAGAATAAGCCAAGGGAGGACGAAAATGACCTAAATGTTCATCCAATGAGGATGAACAAGATTGGTTAAAAACCCTAATTGGACTAGAATTAACCTAGGGAGGATGAAAATGACATAAATGTTAATCCAATGACACAAATGAACATATAAGATGCACAAGATTGGTTAAAAACCCTAATTGGACAAGAATAAGCTTAGGGAGGACGAAAATGACCTAAATGTTCGTCCAACAACACAAATGAACTTATTGCATGCACAAGATTGGTTAAAAACCCTAATTGGACAAGAATAAGTCTAGGGAGGATGAAAAGGACTTAAATGTTAATCCAATGACACAAATGAACTTATTGCATGCACAAGATTGGTTCAAAACCTTAATTGGACAAGAATAAGTCTAGAGAGGACGAAAATGACCTAAATGTTCATCCAATGACAGAAATGAACTTATTGCATGCACAAGATTGGTTAAAACCCTAATTGGACTAGAATAAACCTAGGGAGGACCAACATGACCTAAATGTTAATCCAATGGCACAAATAAACATATTAGATGCACAAGATTGGTTAAAAACCCTAATTGGACAAGAATAAGCC
>NW_027338036.1:746-1707 GCF_000331145.2 Cicer arietinum | reverse complement strand
CATGTAACCGCTTCAATTGCATCTGATTCACAATTGATTCACCAAACACCAGGGTGGTTTTAGTAGATTCCTCATTTCCAAATGAGACCTTGAAGTGTTTGAGAACTTTAGTGATCAACTGTGGATAAGGCAGCATCAGCTTGCTTTGAGATGCTTCCAACATGTGCCTTAGCACAATCCAACACCAGCTCATCCTTAACTCTTTGGATAAGCCCCACAACAATATGATGTCCAACTTCTGGACTACTGCATGGTTTCCCGATCTTGGTACCAGCATACGCGTCAGAGCATACATCAACATCCTCTGTTGAACCTTCATTTGACCAATGGGCAATGAAATCGATTCAACAAACCCATCGACCATCAGGTCTTTAACTACGGTATGCCTATCAAGTGTTTCTTCCCAACCTTCATCAGCAGCTTCAGCTTCCGAACTGCCATCAATAGATTTGCCGTAGAAAGGCAATCCAGACAAAGTAGAGAAGTCATCAAAGGACATTGCAATCCTTTTTCCCTTAACCAAAGCAGTAAAACCTTCTTCAGTTAACTTGAATGTAGAATAAAACTCCCTGATCAGCCTAGGATAGCTATCAAGTGTAGAAGACAGAAAACTCTCCAATCCATGAAACCTGAGGTGGTTCTGAAAAGTGAATTCCACAACATCAAAATATTCAAAATCCATGGTTCTAGCCTCATGAATTTTCCTTTTTGCGAAGTCTGTAGACAGAGATGGTTGTACCTCATTTTCCTTTGGTGCAGAGACCTTCTTTGGAGGTGGAGAAGAATTAGGCTTCTTCTTCCTTTTCTGAGAAATTTCTTTCATGGCATCAGCCATGAGCTTTTCAGTAGGGGGTTCCTTACGTTTCTTCGTCTTTTCTTGGATTGGGGCAGGAGCTTTTCCTTTATCTTTTGCAAGAATTTTGTGAGTTGGGATGGGTACTCTCTTTGTCAAAGTTGGTGG
>NW_027338036.1:0-330 GCF_000331145.2 Cicer arietinum | reverse complement strand
AACTTTGAATCCTGGGCTAAAGTAATCGATTCCCAAATCGATTTTATAAACCATTTACCATGCTGGTAATTGATTTCCAAATCGATTTAACTGGAAAACATTACTGAAAAGTACCAGAATCAACAAAAACTCATACTTCACTAGGATCAATGATCCCTAGTTTCATCCTTATATTCAAAAAACTTTCTTTTGGCAATGCTTTTGTGAAGATATCAGCTAATTGTTCTGTAGTGTTCACTTACTCAAGTTTGATAACTCCATTCTGACAGTGGTCTCTTACGAAGTGATGCCTTACCTCAATGTGTTTTGTCCTTGGATGAACATCTAGGT
>NW_027338035.1:0-1648 GCF_000331145.2 Cicer arietinum | reverse complement strand
CCCTAATTGGAAAAGAATAAGCAAAGGAAGGACGAAAATAGCCTAAATATTCAACCAATGACAGAAACACACCTATTGGATGCAGAAGATTGGTTAGAAACTGGTTAAAAACCCTAGTTGGACAAGAATAAGCCTAGGGAGGATGAAAATCACCTAAATGTTCATCCAATGACACAAACAGACCTATTGGATACACAAGATTGGTTAAAAACCCTAATTTGACTAGAATAAACCTAGGGAGGACGAAAATGACCTAAATGTTCATCCAATGACACAAACAGACCTATTGGATACACAAGATTGGTTAAAAACCCTAATTTGACTAGAATAAACCTAGGGAGGACGAAAATGACCTAAATGTTCATCCAATGACACAAACGAACTTATTGGATGCACAAGATTTGTTAAAAACCCTAATTGGAAAAGAATAAGCAAAGGAAGGACGAAAATAGCCTAAATATTCAACCAATGACACAAACACACCTATTGGATGCACAAGAGTTGTTAGAAACTGGTTAAAAACCCTAGTTGGACAAGAATAAGCCTAGGGAGGATGAAAATCACCTAAATGTTCATCCAATGACACAAACAGACCTATTGGATACACAAGATTGGTTAAAAACCCTAATTGCACAAGAATAAGCCAAGGGAAGACGAAGATGACCTTAATGTTTATCGAATGTCACAAACACACCTATTGGATGCACAAGATTGGTTAAAAACCCTAATTTGACTAGAATAAACCTAGGGAGGACGAAAATGACCTAAACGTTCATCCAATGACACAAGCGAACTTATTTGTTAAAAACCCTAATTGGAAAAGCATAAGCAAAGGAAGGACGTAAATAGCCTAAATCTTCAACCAATGACACAAACACACCTAATGTATGCACAAGATCAGTTAAAAACCCTAGTTGGACAAGAATAAGTCTAGGGAGGATGAAAATTACCTAAATGTTCATCCAATGACACAAACACACCTATTGGATGCACAAGATTGGTTTAAAAACCTAGTTGGACTAGAATAAGTCTAGGGAGGATGAAAATGACCTAGATGTTCATCCATTGACACAAACAAACCTATTGGATGCACAAGATTTGTTAAAAACCCTAATTGGACAAGAATAAGCAGAGGGAGGGCAAAAATGACCTAAATGTTAATCCAATGACACAAACACACCTATTGGATGCACAAGATTGGTTTAAAAACCTAGTTGGACTAGAATAAGTCTAGGGAGGATGAAAATGACCTAGATGTTCATCCATTGACACAAACAAACCTATTGGATGCACAAGATTCGTTAAAAACCCTAATTGGACAAGAATAAGCAGAGGGAGGGCAAAAATGACCTAAATGTTAATCCAATGACACAAACACACCTATTGGATGCACAAGATTGGTTAAAAACCCTAATTGGACTAGAATAAACCAAGGGAGGACGAAAATGACCAAAATGTTCATCCAATGACACAAATGAACATATTGGATGCACAAGATTGGTTAAAAACCCAAATTGGACAAGAATAAGCCAAGGAAGGACGACAATGACCTAAATGGTCATCCAATGACACAAACATACCTATAGGATACACAAGATTTGTTAAAAACCCTAATTGGACAAGAATAAGCCTAAGGAGGACGAAAATG
>NW_027338034.1:0-233 GCF_000331145.2 Cicer arietinum | reverse complement strand
AAAGAGTCGTTTACAGCGCTTTGTGTGAAAAGCGCTGTAAAAGGTATAAAACACTCATTATTTTATTTTTAAAAGGATCGTTTACAGCGCTTTTTAAGATAAGCGCTGTAAAATGTCTCTTTATTTTATTTTTGTGTTTGGTTAATTTGGGTTGGGATGACATTAAAAAAATTTTTATCATTGTTTATTGGATTAAAAATATTGTTATCATTGTCTTTATCACAATACTTTAG
>NW_027338033.1:0-1713 GCF_000331145.2 Cicer arietinum | reverse complement strand
TTTACAAAGTATTTATTTCAAACAGAATAAAAGAAGTAGTAAAAGAAGTCTTCAATCTTGAACTATGTGTCTTCTCACGAATCTGGTTGTTCAATGGTGTTTATGCCACTGGCTTCCAGGAATATCAGCATCCTGTGCTTCCAGTATATATAAGCTGTTCCATTGAATGCTGGAGGTCTTGCTAGTTATGCGCCTTCTCCCAGAAAATCAGTTGAGGCCATATTCCTTTTATGAGTTTTACCTCTCGAAAAGTTAAGCTCTGATACCAATTGTTGATTATTATGACCTCGAAATAATCAGAATATATCAGTCTTTAATCAAATTAAAGCAATATTACATACACAGCGGAATTATAATGCGGCATACAAGATTAACAATTAAAAGTAAAAAGATTAGGGATAGAATGCACCAAGATTTATCCTGGTTCAGTTGTCAACGAGACAACCTACATCAAGTCCTGACAATCCAACTGGATTTCAGCTTTTTCTCCAATAGAAAGAATTGTGAATTGTTTACAGATTGTCCAATTTCCTCGAAACCTATCTATCTCTCACAATCTCTTTCCTAAGTCTCATAATCGATTTATAAATACTCAGAATCGATTTGGCCACAAGCTCAAAGTTCATTGTGATTTCAAAAAGGTTCTTTCATTCGATTTGCCAATCGATTGTGTTCAAGACAGTGACTTAGCTATTTTGATGTTAATCGAAGTGCCAATCGATTTGTTTGTATTTGCCTGAAAAGTTCTTACCTGATATTTAGTTCAATCGATTTCCCAATCGATTGCAACTAAACTTAACATGATTGAAATTCACACAATAGATTGTCCAATCGATTGTGTTTGTCACAGGTTAAGTTATTTTTCAAATATTATCTAAGCAATCGGTTTGCCAATCGATTACCCTAGAAATTGGATTCTCACTGTGACTTGATCAATCGATTTGCTAGTCGATTGGTTTCAATCATTTTTACTTTGTGATGTGTACAATAGATTTGCCAATCGATTAGCCTGTAAAACAGGGTGCCACTGACTTGTGCAATTTTCATTTCTAATAGTGCAAGTCGATTGCTTAATCGATTATACAATCACAAACAGTTATGTTTCCTTACACCCTTGTTATGAAATCGATTTCCCAATCGATTTACTCAGTCAATGATCAACTTTTGTTGATTTCTTGTGTTCCAAGCAATTTGTATCAAGTGTGTAGGATTGAATTGTTGTTCCTGAAATCTTGCTCAATTAAAATGTTAGATTTATCATATGATGTATGAACATTGTATGTTTGTTAATTATGTCAAAATTAGGATTGAAAGGACTAAAGTCCAACAGAAAATGACCTAAATGTTCATCCAATGAAACAAACACACCAATTGGATGCACAACATTGGTTAAAATTCCTAATTGTACAAGAATAAACCTGGTTAAAAACCTTTATTGGACAAGAATAAGTCTAGGGAGGACGAAAATGACCAAAATGGTCATCCAATGACACAAACACACCTATAGGATGCAGAAGATTGGTTAAAAACCCTAATTGGACAAGCATAAGGCTAGGGTTGACGAAAATGACTTAAATGTTAATCCAATGACACAAATGAACCTATTAGATGCACAAGATTGGTCAAAAACCCTAATTGGGCAAGAATAAACCTAAGGAGGACAAAAATGACTTAAATGTTCATCCAATGACACAAACACACCTATTGGATGCA
>NW_027338032.1:0-2070 GCF_000331145.2 Cicer arietinum | reverse complement strand
GACTAGAATAAGCTTAGGGATGATGAATGTGACCTAAATGTTAATCCAATGACACAAACACGGTATTGAATGCACAATATTGGTTAAAAACCCTAATTAAACTAGAAAAAGCCTAGGAAGGACGAAAATGACATAAATGTTGATCCAATGACACAAATGAACTTATTTGATGCTCAAGATTTGTTAAAAACCCTAATCGGACTAGAATAAGCTTAGGGAGGACGAAAATGGCATAAATTTTAATCTGACGACACAAATGAACTTATTGGATGTACAAGATTGGTTAAAACCCCTAATTGGACACGAATAAGCCTAGGGAGCATGAAAATGACCTAATTGTTAATCCAATGACACCAATGAACTTATTGGATGCACTAGATTGATTAAAAACCCTAATTGGGCTAGAAAAAGCCTAGGAAGGATGAAAATGACGTAAATTTTAATCCAATGACACAAACACACGTATTGGATGCACAAGATTGGTTAAAAACCTAATTGGTCAAGAATAAGTCTATGGAGGACGAAAATGACCAAAAAATTAATCCGATGACACAAACACACCTATTGGATCCATTTGATTGGTCAAAAACCCTAATTGAACAAGAATAAGCTTGGGGAGGACGAAAATGACCTAAAAGTTAATCCAATGACACAAACACACATATTGGAAGCACAAGATTGGTTAAAAAACCTAATTGGACAAGAATAAGCCTAGGGAGGACGAAAGAGGCCTAAAGGTTAATCCAATTACACAAGTACAAATATTGGAAGCACAAGATTAGTTAAAAACACTAACATTGGATGAAAAGGACATAAATCTTAATCCAATGACACAAACACACCTATGGGATACACATGATTGGTTAAAAACTGAAATTTGATTTGAATAAGCCTAGAGAGGAAGAGAATGACCTAAATGTTAATCTAATGACACAAATGAACTCATTGGATGCACAAGATTGGTTAAAAAACCTAATTGGACAAGAATAAGTCTAGGGAGGACAAAAATGACCTAAAAGTTAATCCAATGACACAAACACACATATTGGAAGCACAAGATTAGTTAAAAACACTAACATTGGATGAAAAGGACATAAATCTTAATCCAATGACACAAACACACCTATGGGATACACATGATTGGTTAAAAACTGAAATTTGATTTGAATAAGCCTAGAGAGGAAGAAAATGACCTAAATGTTAATCCAATGACACAAACACAAATATTAGAAGCACAAGATTGGTTAAAAACATTAATTGGACAAGAATAAGCCTAGGGAGAACCAAAATAACCTAAATTTTAATCAAATGACACCAATGAACTTATTGGATGCACAAGATTGCTAAAAAACCCTAATTGGACAAGAATAGGCCGAGGAGGACGTAAATGACCTAAATGTCAATCCAATGACTCAAACAAACCTATTGGATGCACAAGATTGGTTAAAAACACTAATTGGACAAGAATAAGTCTAGGGAGGACAAAAATGACCTAAAAGTTAATCCAAGGACACAAATAAACTTATTGGATGCTCAAGATTGGTTAAAAACCCTAACTGGACAAGAATTAGCATAGGGAGGATGAAAATGACTTAAATGTTAATCCAACGACACATAAATACCTAATGAATGCACAAGATTGGTTAAAAACCCTAACTGGACAAGAATTAGCATAGGGAGGATGAAAATGACTTAAATGTTAATCCAACGACACATAAATACCTAATGAATGCACAAGATTGGTTAAAAACCCTTAATTGGACTAGAATAAGCCTACGGAGGATGAAAATGACCTAAATGTTAATCCAATGATACAAACACATCTATTTGATGCACAGGATTGGTGAGAAACCCTAATTAGAAAAGAATAAGCCTAGGGAGGACGAAAATGACCTAAAAGTTAAACCAATTACACAAACACAAATATTGGGAGCACAAGATTGGTCAAAAACACTAATTGGACTAGAATAAGCCTAGGGAGGATGAAGATGACTTAAATGTTAATCAAATGAGACAAACACACCTATTGATGCACAAGATTGGTTAAAAACCCTAATTGGACAAGAATAA
>NW_027338031.1:0-1732 GCF_000331145.2 Cicer arietinum | reverse complement strand
ATACCTCAAATTTAATGCCACTACTCCGTGCTTTAATCACCATTTGCATGATAGTTGCACCACATTTGACTTCTTTTTCGTAAGTCTTAGAGGTGCCAAGTTCTTCATTTTGAACTTCTAAATCTTTGTTTGTATCCATTTAACTACAACAAGTTCAACATGCACTTTAGTATAACATCAACAAGCTCAACATGGATCATGCATTATTATAAACAAACTCAACATGTATCAGTATATCTTAAAAAAGCTCAACATGCATTCTAATGATTACAAAAATTTAATAACATCAATACCTGAATAATGATGGTTCGAAGAAAGACGAAATGCAAAGAAAAGAGGGTTTGCAGAAAGTTCACAGAAATATGGTTCACAGAAATACGGTTTGAAGAAATACGTAATGAGGGTTACGTATTTCAATGAAAATATATTGTGTGAAATGGGAGAGATGATCTTGGATGGAAATAAGGTTCGAAATGAAGGAGATGATCGTGGAAATAAGGTTCGTAAAGGACGGGATGATAGGGTTTGCAAAAGAAGAGAAGAAATGAAGGTTGAGATGAAGGTTACGTAATGAAGAGGAAACTGAAGAGGTAACTGTTATATATACGTAACACTTTTACAGCGCTTTTTATAAGCCTTTTTACAGCGCTTTTTTTGTAAAGCGCTCTAAAAGGCTTCTTTAGTTAAATTCTTAAAAGGCTCTTTTACAGCGCTTTTGTCAAATAAGCGCTGTAAAAGACCTCCGTGTGTTATTATGTTATTTGAATGCCTTTTACGCCTTTTACAGCGCTTTTGTCAAATAAGCGCTGTAAAAGACCTCCGTGTGTTATTATGTTATTTGAATGCCTTTTACGCCTTTTACAGCGCTTTTGTCAAATAAGCGCTGTAAAAGACCTCCGTGTGTTATTATGTTATTTGAATGCCTTTTACGCCTTTTACAGCGCTTTTGTCAAATAAGCGCTGTAAAAGACCTCCGTGTGTTATTATGTTATTTGAATGCCTTTTACGCCTTTTACAGCGCTTTTGTCAAATAAGCGCTGTAAAAGACCTCCGTGTGTTATTATGTTATATTAATGTTTTTTAAAGCCTTTTACAGCGCTTTTCCACATAAGCGCTCTAAAATGTCTCTTTATGTTAATTTTAAGAGGCTCTTTTACAGCGCTTTTTCCAAATAAGCGCTGTAAAAGACCTCCGTGTGTTATTATGTTATTTGAATGCCTTTTACGCCTTTTACAGCGCTTTTGTCAAATAAGCGCTGTAAAAGACCTCCGTGTGTTATTATGTTATATTAATGTTTTTTAAAGCCTTTTACAGCGCTTTTTACACATAAGCGCTCTAAAATGTCTCTTTATGTTAATTTTAAAAGGCTCTTTTACAGCGCTTTTGTCAAATAAGCGCTGTAAAAGACCTCCGTGTGTTATTATGTTATATTAATGTTTTTTAAAGCCTTTTACAGCGCTTTTTACACATAAGCGCTCTAAAATGTCTCTTTAGGTTAATTTTAGAAGGCTCTTTTACAGCGCTTTTTCCAAATAAGCGCTGTAAAAGACCTCCGTGTGTTATTATGTTATATTAATGTTTTTTAAAGCCTTTTACAGCGCTTTTCCACATAAGCGCTCTAAAATATCTCTTTAGGTTAATTTTAGAAGGCTCTTTTACAGCGCTTTTGCCAAATAAGCGCTGTTAAAAGGCCTTATTGTTTTTGTGTTTTGTTATGTTATTTTTTAAAGCT
>NW_027338030.1:1163-2355 GCF_000331145.2 Cicer arietinum | reverse complement strand
GTCAGAAAATACAAATTTTAGTCCATTTATGTTTGGTGGTACGAAAATCGCCTGAAAAGTCCAAATGAAATCGAGGACCAGAAGACCCTTATAGCATTTTTCTCCTAAATTTGTAATTGTGTGTCGCGCTCGGCGTCATTTTTCAAACACTAGCCATCGTTTGAGCTAAAAATACAAATTTCAGTCCATTTTTGTTGTGAAGTACAAAAATCGCCCGAGAAGTCCAAATGAGATCGAGGACCTATAGACTCTTTTAGAATTCTACTCCAAAATTAATAACTGTGTTTTCGGTTCCGCATCAGATTTCAAATAGTAGCCATGTTCTGGTCTAAAATTACAGATTTTAGTCGAGTCGTACGATAGTCGCCCAAGAAGTCCAAATGAAGTCGAGGTTTAGAAGTATCTTATAGAATTCTTCTCCTACATTTAAGACAGTGTTTCGGGTTCCGTGTCAGATTTCAAACACTAGCCATCTTCAAGTCCGAAAATACGGTTTTCGGTCTATTTTTGTTGTTTGGTATGATTTTCAAACCCTACCAATAAGATTTCAAACCCTAGCCATCATCTTGTACAAAAATAAGAATTTTGGGCAATTTTTGTCGGGTGGTACGATTTTCACCCGAAAAGTCCAGATGATATCGAGGACTGTGAGACCCTTATAGTATTCTTCACCTAAATTTAAAATTGTGTTTCGAGTTTCTTATTAGATTCCAAACACTAGCCATCATCTGGTTCATAAATATCGATTTCATTCCATTTTTGTCAGGTGGTATGAAAATTGCTTGAAAAGTCGAGATGAATTGAGGACCGGGAGACCCTTACGACATTCTTAAACTAAATTTATAATCATGTTTCGAGTTTGGTACAGATTTCAAACAATGTCCATTGTTTTTTCCAAAAATACGGATTTCGTTCCATTTTATAATTGTTTTGGGTTCTGTGTCAGAATTCTAACACTAGCCATCGTTAGGTTCGAAAACACGAATTTTGGTCTAATATCACATGAAAACTCCAGATGATATCGACGACCGAGAGGGACTTATAACATTCGTCTGGTAAGAAAATATGGATGATATTCTCCTACATTTATAACTTTGTTTCGGGTTCCACGTCAAATTTCAGATACTAGCCATCGTGTGGTCCACAAATACGGATTTCAATCCATTTTTGTCGGGTAGTATGAAAATCACAC
>NW_027338030.1:0-1057 GCF_000331145.2 Cicer arietinum | reverse complement strand
GTCCGAAAATATGGATTTTGGACCATTTTTGTCATTTGGTACAAAAATCGCCCGAAAAGTTTAAATGAAATTGAGGATCCAATTACCCTAATTGGATTCTCCTAAATTTATAATTGTGTTTCGTGTCAAAATTTAAACACCAGCCATCGTCTGGTCTGAAAATATGGATTTCGGTCCATTTTTGTCGGGTGCTTCAAAAATTTAAAACAATGTTTCAAGTTTCACATCAGATTTCAAACACTAGCCATCGCTAGGTCAAAAAATACGGATTCCAAAAATTGACCGAGAGAACCTTATAGCATTCTTTTCCTATATTTATAATTGTGTTTCAGGTTCCACGACAGATTTAAAACACTAGTCATCGTCTTGTTCGGATTTAGGTCCACTTTTTTTAAGGTGGTACGAAAATCGCCCAAAACGTCCAGATGAAATCGAGGACCGAAAGACCCTTATAGCATTTTTCTCTTAAATTTGTAACTTGGTTTTGGGCTCGGCGTCATATTTCAAACACTAGCCATCGTGTGAACAAAAATACGAATTTCAGTCAATTTTTGTGAAGTACGAAAATCGCTCGAAAATCTATATAAAATCGGATTTCAAACACTAGCCATCATCTTGTTCAAAAATACGGATATTCGTCCATTTTAGTCGGGTGGTACGAAAATCGCCCGAAATATCCATATGAAATCGAGGAACCGGAGACTCTTATAGCATTCTTCTCTTAAATTTGTAACTGTGTTTTGGATTCCGCGCCAGATTTCAATCATTATCCCTCGCTTGTCCAAAAATACAGATTTCGATCCATTTTTGTTAGGTGGCACGAAAATCTCTCGAAAAGTCCAGATGAAATCGAGGACAAGGAGACCTTCATAACATTTTTATCCAAAGTTTATAACTGTATTTCGGGTTCTACGTCAGATTTCAAACACTAGCCATCGTCTTGTTCGAAAATATGGATTTCGGTCCAATTTAGTCGGGTGGTACGAAAATCGCACGAAAAGTCCATATGAAATCGAGGATCGGGAGACCCTTATAGCATTCTTCTCCTAAATAAATA
>NW_027338029.1:0-2068 GCF_000331145.2 Cicer arietinum | reverse complement strand
CATTACACGATGCTTTGGGAACGAAGCTACGATTGAGTTCAGCTTACCATCCACAAACGAACGGACAGTCTGAAAGGACGAATCAGTCCCTGGAAGATCTGTGGAGGGCATGTGTATTAGATGATAGAGGAAGCTGGGATGATGTACTTCTGTTGATTGAGTTCACTTACAACAATAGTTTCCACGCAAGTATTGGAATGGCGCCATATGAGGCTTTATACGGGCGCAAGTGTCAAACGCCCTTGTGTTGGTATAAGGACGGTGAAAATATGATTTTCGGACCAGAGATGGTGCAACAGACCACAGCTAAGGTAAAGAAAATCAAGGAGAAAATGAAGACTTCACAAGATCGTCAGAAGAGTTACGCGGACAAGCGTCGCAGACTTTTAGAATTCGAACAGGGTGACCATGTATTTCTGAGAGTCACACCTACTATTGGAGTAGGTAGAGCATTGAAATCGAAGAAGTTGACTCTGAAATTCATTGGGCCATATCAGATTTCTGCACGAATTGGGCCGGTTGCTTATCGGATTGCATTACCTCCGAGACTGTCCAATATTCATGACGTGTTTCATGTGTCACAGTTGAGGAAATATCTTGCAGATTCATCTCATGTGATCGAACCAGACACAATCCAGCTAAAGGATAACCTGTCGTTCGAAGTACCACCTGTGAGAATTGATGAGCGAAAGATCAAGCGATTGAGGACCAAGGTTGTTTCATTGGTCAAGGTAATTTGGAACCCAATTTGCCATCGGTTGGTCCATTGAGGACTTGAAGGGGATAAGTCCGACTTTTGCATGCACAAAATCCTAATGATGGACAATCACAAATCAGTTGTACAACCCCAAAGAAGATTGAAACCGACAATAAAAAAAGTGATTAGGAAAGAACTGGTAACGCTCCTGGAACTTAGTCTCATTTACCCCATCTCAAATAGCTCTTGGGTGAGCCCTAGCCAAGTGGTACCAAAAAAGGAGGGAACAACCGTCATCACAAACGAAAAGAACGAGTTAATCCCTACAAGAACGGTTACAGGGTGGAGAGTTTGTATTGATTATAGAAGATTGAACAGTGCTTCGTGGAAGGATCATTTCCCACTCCATTTCATTGACCAGATGCTTGAGCGACTAGTTGAACATGAGTATTACTGCTTTCTAGATGGTTACTCAGGATACAATCAGATAGTTGTAGCACCAAAAGATCAAGAGAAAACTGCATTTACATGTTCGTATGGGAGTGTTTGCTTATCGACGAATGTCGTTTGGGATGTGTAATGCTCCTGCCACTTTTCAAAGGTGCATGATATCTGTAACACCCCGTTTTTCAAAGCGAGGGTATATTTTTTTTTTCAAAAGTAATTAAACTAAAACAGAGAAATAGATAAAGAAATGCCTTTGGATAAATAATTGAGTCATTATAATTTACAAGCAGCGGAAAGGTTTCTCCAATTATAAATCCAAAACATTTACATAACCATAAATGGTACATGGAACCCATTCACATAAGAAGTCGAACTGACAATGATAGTATAAATACAGTTTTCCCAAACTAAAAATACTCCAATCCAAACAGAAGGACACCTAGTCCCTATACATCATCCTAATCTGATCATCCTACCAAAAAGCTATACACCCTGAGTATCTCCACGCGCCCCGTGAGATCCTCCTAACGTGACTGCAGTCAAACGTTCCCATCTCCATTCCCGTCCGTAGGGTACGAACCGGTAAGACCGTCCTGACTCTCATCTGAGGGCAAAGTCCAGATTTCCACAATAATTGTAAAGGGTCACCAACCAGAAAATAACAGTTAACACATAGAAATTAAGTTTTTAAATGCTCAAAACAACTTTTCAACTAAGCATGCACCCTAACAGGATTTTCCATATGCTAAAAGTTCATATAATGCTTGCCAATTAACACTGAACTCAAAATGAAGTTCTCCAACCATCAAGTAATACATAACTGACCAAAGCATTAATAAATCAATTTAGCAATCGATTATTTAACTCAAAATGAGGACTTTTGCTGAGCCAATCGATTGCCAAATCGATTTGGTCAGTTCTGCT
>NW_027338028.1:537-1428 GCF_000331145.2 Cicer arietinum | reverse complement strand
ACCCTTGTAGCATTCTTCTTCTAAATTTATAATTGTGTTTCGGGATCCGAGTCATATTTTAAAAACTAGCCATTATCTTGTTCGATTTCATCTTGACTTTTTGGGTGATTTTCGTACGCCTCGACAAAAATGGACCAAAATCTTAATTTTCAGACAAGACGATGTCTAGTGTTTGAAATCTGATGCGGAACCCGAAAAAATGGACCAAAATCTGTGTTTTTTTACTAGACGATGGCTAGCATTTTAAATTTGATGCGGAAGTCGAAACACTGTTATATATTTAGGAAAAGAATGTTGTGAGTGTCTCTCGGTCCTCGATTTCATTTGGATTTTCGTACTACACGACAAAAATGGACCGAAATCCGTATTTTCAAACCAGACGATGGCTAGTGTTTGAAATCTGACGCAGAACCTGAAACACTGTTATATATTCAGGAGAAGAATGTTAAAAGGGTCTCTCAATCCTCGATTTCATTTGGACTTTTCTGGCGATTTTCGTACCACCCGACAAAAATGGACCAAAATCCATTTTTCCGAACCAAACGATGGTCAGTTTTTTAAATCTAACGCGGAACCCGAAATACTGTTATACATTTAGGAGGAGAATGCAATAAGGGTTTCCCAATCCTCGATTTCATCTGGACATTTCAGGCGATTTTTGTACAACCCGACTAAAATGGATCGAAAATCATATTTTCGAACAAGATGATGGCAAGTTTTTGAAATCTAAAGAGAAAACTGAAACACAGTTATCAATTTAGAAGAAGAATGTCATAAGGGACCCTCGGTCCATGATTTCATCTGAACGTTTCGGGCGAGTTTCGTACCCCTCGACAAAAATGGACCAAAATCTGTATTTTCAAACTAAACGATGGCTAGTGTTTGAAATCT
>NW_027338028.1:0-318 GCF_000331145.2 Cicer arietinum | reverse complement strand
TCTCTCGGTCCTCGATTTCATTTGGATTTTTTGGGCGATTTTCGTACTACCCGACAAAAAAGGACCGAAATCTGTATTTTCGGACCAGACGAGGGCTAGTGTTTGAAATTTGACGCGGATCCCTAAATACAGTTATAAATTTTGGAGAAGAATGATATAAGGTCCTCCCGGTCATCGATTTTATTTGAATTTTTCAGGCAATTTTCGTACCACCTGTCTAAAATGGACAAAAATCCGTATTTTCGAACAAGACGGTGGCTAGTGTTTGAAATCTCCCGCGAAACCCGAAACGCAATTGTAATTTTAGGTGAAAAATGC
>NW_027338027.1:0-1589 GCF_000331145.2 Cicer arietinum | reverse complement strand
GTGTCATTGGATTAACACTTAGGTCATTTTTGTCCTCCCTAGGCTTATTCTTGTCCAAATATGGTTTTTAACCAATCTTGTGCATCCAATAGATGTGTTTGTGTCATTAGATTAACATTAAGATCATTTTTGACCTCACTAGGCTTATTCTTGTCCACTTATGGTTTTAAACCAATCTTGTGAGTCTAATATATTCATTTGTGTCATTGCATTAACATTTAGGTCATTTTCGTTCTCCCTAGGCTTATTCTACTCCAATTAGGATTTTTAACCTATCTTGTGCATCTAATAAGTTCATTTGTGTCAATGGATTTACATATAGGTCTTTTTCGTCCTCCCTAGGCTTATTCTAGTATAATTAGAGTTTTTAACCAATCTTGTGCATCCAAGAACTTCATTTGTGTCATTGGATTAACATTTAGATCATTTTCATCCTCCCTAGGCTTATTCTAGTCCATTTAGGGTTTTTAAACAATCTTGTGCATCTAATAAGTTCATTTGTGTCATTGGATTAACAATTTAGGTCATTTTCGTCCTCCCCAGCCTTATTCTAGTCCAATTAGGGTTATTAACCAATCTTGTGCATCCAATAGGTGTGTTTGTGTCATTAGTTTAACATTTAGGTCATTTTTGTCCTCTTTAGGCTTATTCTAGTCCAATTAGGGTTTTTAGCAAATCTTGTGCATCTAATAAGTTCATTTGTGTCATTGGATTAACATTTAGGTCATTTTTGTCCTTCCTAGACTTATTCTTGTCCAATTAGGGTTTTAACCAATCTTGTGCATCCAATACGTGTGTTTGTGTTATTGGATTATCATTTAGGTCATTTTCGTCCTCTCTAGGCTTATTCTAGTCCAATTAGGGTTTTTAACCAATCTTGTCCATCTAGTAACTTCATTTGTGTCATTGGATTAACACTTAGGTCATTTTTGTCCTCCCTAAGCTTATTCTTGTCCAAATATTGTTTTTAACCAATCTTGTGCATCCAATAGATGTGTTTGTGTCATTAGATTAACATTTAGATCATTTTTGACCTCCCTAGGCTTATTCTTGTCCAATTATGGTTTTAAACCAATCTTGTGAATCTAATATGTTTATTTGTGTCATTGGATTAACATTTAGGTCATTTTCGTTCTCCCTAGGCTTATTCTACTCCAATTAGGGTTTTTAACCTATGTTGTGCATCTAATAAGTTCATTTGTGTCATCGGATTAAGATTTTGGTCATTTTTATCCACCCTAGGATTATTATAGTTCAGTTAAGGTTTATAACCAATCTTGTGCATCTAATAAGTTCATTTGTGTCAATGGATTTACATTTAGGTCTTTTTCGTCCTCCCTAGGCTTATTCTAGTCTAATTAGAGTTTTTAACCAATCTTGTGCATCCAATAACTTCATTTGTGTCATTGGATTAACACTTAGGTCATTTTTGTCCTCCCTAGGCTTATTCTTGTCAAATTAGGGCTTTTAACCAATCTTGTGCATCCAATAGGTGTGTTTGTGCCATTAGATTAACATTTAGATCATTTCGTCCTCCCTAGGCTTATTCTAGTCCAATTAGGGTTTTTAACCAATCTTGTGAATCTAAT
>NW_027338026.1:0-1146 GCF_000331145.2 Cicer arietinum | reverse complement strand
TATTTTTTAAACATTGACATTTATTTTTTTTCTTAAATTGCAAATTTATTTTTTTAATATTGTTGCTTCATTTTTTTTTTAATTTCTTTTAAAAAAATTTGTCAACTTTGTATATTATTAATTAAAATAAACATATAATAAAATAGGGTGCCAAAATTGCTATATTTTGAAATTTGAGAGTTCAAAGTATATTTTTATCTTTTTAAAACGTACAAAGAATCACAATAATTTTAAAAAGGGTAAAAATAAAATTTTGACCATCAAGACGAGTGTAAAAAAATAAACCAAGAGAGGTACTAGTTTAAAAAATTTATTGCTTGTTATATATTAGGTTATTTGGAATTTTAGTGCAATGATATAATATTAGTATTTGTTTATATATGTTCTTGATAGTTACATATACAGATGATGTTTGACTATACACAATGAGCTTACTGTGACTTTTTATGTTCAATTTGTTATTATATATCATGATATCAATAGTTGATTTTTCTACTGATAAACATGAAAATATATAATAAAATTGTATTTGCATAAAAACTTCAACTTTTCTGCACAACTTGTATCTCTAAAATTGTGTAATATTCAATAACAAATTGTTTTTCGATAACATTACTTTACTGATGTAACAAAACAATATTAATTAGTTGTATAGAAACCTCTATAAAAATTGTAACCTCAAAAGTAATTTTTTTTAATGATTATTTATGAAAAATACTGTAACAAATAACACAAATAATCAATTAATTTAAACCGTTATTCGATTAGGTAATTACTTAGTTGATTAATTTAAACCGTTATTCGATTAGGTAATTACTTTGTTATCGTCTTTAGAAAAATTAATTTATCAAATATAAAAATCAAACACTCAACAATCGAGGATTATCAGATTTATTTGATACAAAACATTAATTGATAAAAAAAAACTAATAAAATAGTAAAAATAAGCTAGTTAAATGATAAAAATTGGATGGTAAGAAAATGTTAACATTGATAAATGTCATGAAATTAATCAAAACTAATAAATATATTAAAAGAGTAGAGATATAAAAAAAAAAATAAAAAAAAAAATACATGAATAACCTAAGTTAACATTAAAACTAAATGCCAATGACATTGAGCAAAACCTTTGTTACAAAGATCTGT